>NW_027461990.1:0-200000 GCF_050947455.1 Rhinoderma darwinii
GTCTATCTACAACACAGGAACCCTATATAATAAAGAGAGTACAGCGTCTATCTGCAACACAGGGACCCTATATAATAAAGAGCGTACAGCGTCTATCTGCAACACAGGAACCCTATATAATAAAGAGCGTACAGCGTCTATCTGCAACACAGGAACCCTATATAATAAAGAGCGTACAGCGTCTATCTGCAACACAGGACCTTATATAATAAAGAGCGTACAGCTTCTATCTGCAACACAGGGACCCTATATAATAATGAGCGTACAGCATCTATCTGCAACACAGGGACCCTATATAATAAAGAGCGTACAGTGTCTATCTACAACACAGGGACCCTATATAATAAAGAGCGTACAGCGTCTATCTACAACACAGGGACCCTATATAATAAAGACCGTACAGCGTCTATCTGCAACACAGGACCCTATATAATAAAGAGCGTACAGCGTCTATCTGCAACACAGGGACCCTATATAATAAAGAGCGTACAGTGTCTATCTACAACACAGGAACCTTATATAATAAAGAGCGTACAGCGTCTATCTACAACACAGGGACCCTATATAATAAAGAGCGTACAGCGTCTATCTACAACACAGGCACCCTATATAATAAAGAGCGTACAGTGTCTATCTACAACACAGGAACCCTATATAATAAAGAGCATACAGCGTCTATCTACAACACAGGGACCCTATATAATAAAGAGCGTACAGCGTCTATCTACAACACAGGAACCCTATATAATAAAGAGC
The DNA here is from genome assembly GCF_050947455.1 of Rhinoderma darwinii. Lineage (NCBI taxonomy): Eukaryota > Metazoa > Chordata > Amphibia > Anura > Rhinodermatidae > Rhinoderma > Rhinoderma darwinii. Next base: position 757 of record NW_027461990.1, read on the forward strand.
GTACAGAATCTATCTGTAACACAGGAACCCTATATAATAAAGAGCGTACAGCGTCTATCTACAACACAGGGACCCTATATAATAAAGAGCGTACAGCATCTATCTGCAACACAGGAACCCTATATAATAAAGAGCGTACAGTGTCTATCTACAACACAGGAACCCTATATAATAAAGAGCGTACAGCGTCTATCTGCAACACAGGACCCTATATAATAAAGAGCGTAGAGTGTCTATCTACAACACAGGGACCCTATATAATAAAGAGCGTACAGCATCTATCTGCAACACAGGAACCCTATATAATAAAGAGCGTACAGTGTCTATCTACAACACAGGAACCCTATATAATAAAGAGCGTACAGCGTCTATCTGCAACACAGGAACCCTATATAATAAAGAGCGTACAGCATCTATCTACAACACAGGAACCCTATATAATAAAGAGCGTACAGCATCTATCTACAACACAGGAACCCTATATAATAAAGAGCGTACAGCGTCTATCTACAACACAGGAACCCTATATAATAAAGAGCGTACAGCGTCTATCTACAACACAGGAACCCTATATAATAAAGAGCGTACAGCGTCTATCTACAACACAGGAACCCTATATAATAAAGAGCGTACAGCGTCTATCTACAACACAGGAACCCTATATAATAAAGAGCGTACAGCGTCTATCTACAACACAGGAACCCTATATAATAAAGAGCGTACAGCGTCTATCTACAACACAGGAACCCTATATAATAAAGAGCGTACAGCGTCTATCTGCAACACAGGGACCCTATATAATAAAGAGCGTACAGCGTCTATCTGCAACACAAAGACCCCTATATAATAAAGAGCGTACAGCGTCTATCTACAACACAGGAACCCTATATAATAAAGAGTGTACAGCGTCTATCTACAACACAGGGACCCTATATAATAAAGAGCGTACAGCGTCTATCTACAACACAGGAACCCTATATAATAAAGAGCGTACAGCATCTATCTACAACACAGGAACCCTATATAATAAAGACCGTACAGCGTCTATCTACAACACAGGGACCCTATATAATAAAGAACGTACAGCGTCTATCTACAACACAGGAACCCTATATAATAAAGAGCGTACAGCGTCTATCTGCAACACAGGAACCCTATATAATAAAGAGCGTACAGTGTCTATCTACAACACAGGAACCCTATATAATAAAGAGCATACAGCGTCTATCTGCAACACAGAGACCCCTATATAATAAAGAGCGTACAGCGTCTATCTACAACACAGGAACCCTATATAATAAAGAGTGTACAGCGTCTATCTACAACACAGGGACCCTATATAATAAAGAGCGTACAGCGTCTATCTACAACACAGGAACCCTATATAATAAAGAGCGTACAGCGTCTATCTACAACACAGGAACCCTATATAATAAAGAGCGTACAGCGTCTATCTACAACACAGGAACCCTATATAATAAAGAGCGTACAGCGTCTATCTACAACACAGGAACCCTATATAATAAAGAGCGTACAGCGTCTATCTGCAACACAGGGACCCTATATAATAAAGAGCGTACAGCGTCTATCTGCAACACAGAGACCCCTATATAATAGAGAGCGTACAGTGTCTATCTGCAACACAGGAACCCTATATAATAAAGACCGTACAGCGTCTATCTACAACACAGGAACCCTATATAATAAAGACCGTACAGCGTCTATCTGCAACACAGGAACCCTATATAATAAAGAGCGTACAGCGTCTATCTGCAACACAGGACCCTATATAATAAAGAGCGTACAGCGTCTATCTACAACACAGGAACCCTATATAATAAAGACCGTACAGCGTCTATCTGCAACACAGGAACCCTATATAATAAAGAGCGTACAGCGTCTATCTACAGCACAGGAACCCTATATAATAAAGAGCGCACAGCGTCTATCTGCAACACAGGAACCCTATATAATAAAGAGAGTACAGCGTCTATCAACAAAACAGGAACCCTATATAATAAAGAGCGTACAGCGTCTATCTACAGCACAGGAACCCTATATAATAAAAAGCGCACAGCGTCTATCTGCAACACAGGAACCCTATATAACAAAGATCGTACAGTGTCTATCTACAACACAGGAACCCTAAATAATAAAGAGCGTACAGCGTCTATCTACAACACAGGGACCCTATATAATAAATACCGTACAGCGTCTATCTGCAACACAGGAACCCTATATAATAAAGAGCGTACAGCGTCTATCTACAACACAGAGACCTATATAATAAAGAGCGTACAGCGTCTATCTACAACACAGGGACCCTATATAATAAAGAGCGTACAGCGTCTATCTACAACACAGGGACCCTATATAATAAAGAGCGTACAGCGTCTATCTGCAACACAGGAACCCTATATAATAAAGAGCGTACAGCGTCTATCTACAACACAGGAACCCTATATAATAAAGAGCGTACAGCGTCTATCTGCAACACAGGAACCCTATATAATAAAGAGCGTACAGCGTCTATCTACAACACAGGGACCCTATATAATAAAGAGCGTACAGCGTCTATCTGCAACACAGGAACCCTATATAATAAAGAGCGTACAGCGTCTATCTACAACACAGGGACCCTATATAATAAAGAGCGTACAGTGTCTATCTGCAACACAGGGACCCTATATAATAAAGAGCGTACAGCGTCTATCTACAACACAGGGACCCTATATAATAAAGAGCGTACAGTGTCTATCTGCAACACAGGGACCCTATATAATAAAGAGCGTACAGCGTCTATCTGCAACACAGGAACCCTATATAATAAAGACCGTACAGCGTCTATCTACAACACAGGAACCCTATATAATAAAGAACGTACAGCGTCTATCTACAACACAGGGACCCTATATAATAAAGAGCGTACAGCGTCTATCTACAACACAGGAACCCTATATAATAAAGAGCGTACAGAATCTATCTGTAACACAGGAACCCTATATAATAAAGAGCGTACAGCGTCTATCTACAACACAGGGACCCTATATAATAAAGAGCGTACAGCATCTATCTGCAACACAGGAACCCTATATAATAAAGAGCGTACAGTGTCTATCTACAACACAGGAACCCTATATAATAAAGAGCGTACAGCGTCTATCTGCAACACAGGACCCTATATAATAAAGAGCGTAGAGTGTCTATCTACAACACAGGGACCCTATATAATAAAGAGCGTACAGCATCTATCTGCAACACAGGAACCCTATATAATAAAGAGCGTACAGTGTCTATCTACAACACAGGAACCCTATATAATAAAGAGCGTACAGCGTCTATCTGCAACACAGGGACCCTATATAATAAAGAGCGTACAGTGTCTATCTGCAACACAGGAACCCTATATAATAAAGAGCGTACAGCATCTATCTGCAACACAGGAACCCTATATAATAAAGAGCGTACAGCTTCTATCTGCAACACAGGGACCCTATATAATAATGAGCGTACAGCGTCTATCTGCAACACAGGGACCCTATATAATAAAGAGCGTACAGTGTCTATCTGCAACACAGGAACCCTATATAATAAAGAGCGTACAGCGTCTATCTACAACACAGGGACCCTATATAATAAAGAGCGTACAGTGTCTATCTGCAACACAGGACCCTATATAATAAAGAGCGTACAGCGTCTATCTACAACACAGGGACCCTATATAATAAAGAGCGTACAGTGTCTATCTGCAACACAGGGACCCTATATAATAAAGAGCGTACAGCGTCTATCTGCAACACAGGAACCCTATATAATAAAGACCGTACAGCGTCTATCTACAACACAGGAACCCTATATAATAAAGAACGTACAGCGTCTATCTACAACACAGGAACCCTATATAATAAAGAGAGTACAGCGTCTATCTGCAACACAGGGACCCTATATAATAAAGAGCGTACAGCGTCTATCTGCAACACAGGAACCCTATATAATAAAGAGCGTACAGCGTCTATCTGCAACACAGGAACCCTATATAATAAAGAGCGTACAGCGTCTATCTGCAACACAGGACCTTATATAATAAAGAGCGTACAGCTTCTATCTGCAACACAGGGACCCTATATAATAATGAGCGTACAGCGTCTATCTGCAACACAGGGACCCTATATAATAAAGAGCGTACAGTGTCTATCTACAACACAGGGACCCTATATAATAAAGAGCGTACAGCGTCTATCTACAACACAGGGACCCTATATAATAAAGACCGTACAGCGTCTATCTGCAACACAGGACCCTATATAATAAAGAGCGTACAGCGTCTATCTGCAACACAGGGACCCTATATAATAAAGAGCGTACAGTGTCTATCTACAACACAGGAACCTTATATAATAAAGAGCGTACAGCGTCTATCTACAACACAGGGACCCTATATAATAAAGAGCGTACAGCGTCTATCTACAACACAGGGACCCTATATAATAAAGAGCGTACAGTGTCTATCTACAACACAGGAACCCTATATAATAAAGAGCATACAGCGTCTATCTACAACACAGGGACCCTATATAATAAAGAGCGTACAGCGTCTATCTACAACACAGGAACCCTATATAATAAAGAGCGTACAGAATCTATCTGTAACACAGGAACCCTATATAATAAAGAGCGTACAGCGTCTATCTACAACACAGGGACCCTATATAATAAAGAGCGTACAGCATCTATCTGCAACACAGGAACCCTATATAATAAAGAGCGTACAGTGTCTATCTACAACACAGGAACCCTATATAATAAAGAGCGTACAGCGTCTATCTACAACACAGGAACCCTATATAATAAAGAGCGTACAGCGTCTATCTACAACACAGGAACCCTATATAATAAAGAGCGTACAGCGTCTATCTACAACACAGGAACCCTATATAATAAAGAGCGTACAGCGTCTATCTACAACACAGGAACCCTATATAATAAAGAGCGTACAGCGTCTATCTACAACACAGGAACCCTATATAATAAAGAGCGTACAGCGTCTATCTGCAACACAGGGACCCTATATAATAAAGAGCGTACAGCGTCTATCTGCAACACAGGGACCCCTATATAATAAAGAGCGTACAGCGTCTATCTACAACACAGGAACCCTATATAATAAAGAGTGTACAGCGTCTATCTACAACACAGGGACCCTATATAATAAAGAGCGTACAGTGTCTATCTACAACACAGGAACCCTATATAATAAAGAGCGTACAGCATCTATCTACAACACAGGAACCCTATATAATAAAGACCGTACAGCGTCTATCTACAAGACAGGGACCCTATATAATAAAGAACGTACAGCGTCTATCTACAACACAGGAACCCTATATAATAAAGAGCGTACAGCGTCTATCTGCAACACAGGAACCCTATATAATAAAGAGCGTACAGTGTCTATCTACAACACAGGAACCCTATATAATAAAGAGCATACAGCGTCTATCTGCAACACAGAGACCCCTATATAATAAAGAGCGTACAGCGTCTATCTACAACACAGGAACCCTATATAATAAAGAGTGTACAGCGTCTATCTACAACACAGGGACCCTATATAATAAAGAGCGTACAGCATCTATCTACAACACAGGGACCCTATATAATAAAGAGTGTACAGCGTCTATCTGCAACACAGGAACCCTATATAATAAAGACCGTACAGCGTCTATCTACAACACAGGGACCCTATATAATAAAGAACGTACAGCGTCTATCTACAACACAGGAACCCTATATAATAAAGAGCGTACAGCGTCTATCTACAACACAGGGACCCTATATAATAAAGACCGTACAGCGTCTATCTACAACACAGGGACCCTATATAATAAAGAACGTACAGCGTCTATCTGCAACACAGGAACCCTATATAATAAAGAACGTACAGCGTCTATCTACAACACAGGAACCCTATATAACAAAGATCGTACAGCGTCTATCTACAACACAGGAACCCTATATAATAAAGAGCGTACAGCGTCTATCTGCATCACAGGGACCCTATATAATAAAGAGCGTACAGCGTCTATCTACAACACAGGAACCCTATATAATAAAGAGCGTACAGCGTCTATCTACAACACAGGGACCCTATATAATAAAGAGCGTACAACGTCTATCTGCAACACAGGAACCCTATATAATAAAGAGCGTACAGCGTCTATCTACAACACAGGAACCCTATATAATAAAGAGCGTACATAGTCTATCTACAACACAGGAACCCTATATAATAAAGAGAGTACAGCGTCTATCTACAACACAGGGACCCTATATAATAAAGAGCGTACAGCGTCTATCTGCAACACAGGGACCCTATATAATAAAGAGCGTACAGCGTCTATCTACAACACAGGAACCCTATATAATAAAGAGCGCACAGCGTCTATCTACAACACAGGAACCCTATATAATAAAGAACGTACAGCGTCTATCTGCAACACAGGAACCCTATATAATAAAGAGCGTACAGCGTCTATCTGCAACACAGGAACCCTATATAATAAAGAGCGTACAGCGTCTATCTACAACACAGGGACCCTATATAATAAAGAGCGTACAGCGTCTATCTGCAACACAGGGACCCTATATAATAAAGAGCGTACAGCGTCTATCTGCAACACAGGAACCCTATATAATAAAGAGCGTACAGCGTCTATCTACAACACAGGGACCCTATATAATAAAGAGCGTACAGCGTCTATCTACAACACAGGAACCCTATATAATAAAGAGCGTACATAGTCTATCTACAACACAGGAACCCTATATAATAAAGAGAGTACAGCGTCTATCTACAACACAGGGACCCTATATAATAAAGAGCGTACAGCGTCTATCTGCAACACAGGGACCCTATATAATAAAGAGCGTACAGCGTCTATCTACAACACAGGGACCCTATATAATAAAGAGCGTACAGCGTCTATCTACAACACAGGAACCCTATATAATAAAGAGCGTACAGCGTCTATCTGCAACACAGGAACCCTATATAATAAAGAGCGTACAGCGTCTATCTGCAACACAGGAACCCTATATAATAAAGACCGTACAGCTTCTATCTGCAACACAGGGACCCTATATAATAAAGAGCGTACATCTTCTATCTGCATCACAGAGACCCTATATAATAAAGAGCGTACAGCGTCTATCTGCATCACAGAGACCCTATATAATAAAGAGCGTACAGCGTCTATCTACAACACAGGAACCCTATATAATAAAGAGCGTACAGCGTCTATCTGCAACACAGGAACCCTATATAATAAAGAGCGTACAGCGTCTATCTGCAACACAGGAACCCTATATAATAAAGACCGTACAGCTTCTATCTGCAACACAGGGACCCTATATAATAAAGAGCGTACATCTTCTATCTGCATCACAGAGACCCTATATAATAAAGAGCGTACAGCGTCTATCTACAACACAGGAACCCTATATAATAAAGAGCGTACAGCGTCTATCTGCAACACAGGAACCCTATATAATAAAGAGCGTACAGCGTCTATCTGCAACACAGGAACCCTATATAATAAAGACCGTACAGCTTCTATCTGCAACACAGGGACCCTATATAATAAAGAGCGTACATCTTCTATCTGCATCACAGAGACCCTATATAATAAAGAGCGTACAGCGTCTATCTACAACACAGGAACCCTATATAATAAAGAGCGTACAGTGTCTATCTACAACACAGGAACCCTATATAATAAAAAGCGTACAGCGTCTATCTGCAACACAGGAACCCTATATAATAAAGAACGTACAGTGTCTATCTGCAACACAGGAACCCTATATAATAAAGAGCGCACAGTGTCTATCTGCAACACAGGAACCCTATATAATAAAGAGCGCACAGCGTCTATCTGCAACACAGGAACCCTATATAATAAAGAGCGTACAGTGTCTATCTACAACACAGGAACCTTATATAATAAAGAGCGTACAGCGTCTATCTACAGCACAGGAACCCTATATAATAAAGAGCGTACAGCGTCTATCTGCAACACAGGAACCCTATATAATAAAGAGCGTACAGCGTCTATCTGCAACACAGGAACCCTATATAATAAAGAGCGCACAGTGTCTATCTGCAACACAGGAACCCTATATAATAAAGAGCGTACAGCGTCTATCTACAACACAGGAACCCTATATAATAAAGAGCGTACAGCGTCTATCTACAACACAGGGACCCTATATAATAAAGAGCGTACAGCGTCTATCTGCAACACAGGAACCCTATATAATAAAGAGCGTACAGCGTCTATCTGCAACACAGGAACCCTATATAATAAAGAGCGTACAGCGTCTATCTGCAACACAGGAACCCTATATAATAAAGAGCGTACAGTGTCTATCTGCAACACAGGAACCCTATATAATAAAGAGCGTACAGCGTCTATCTACAACACAGGAACCCTATATAATAAAGAGTGTACAGCGTCTATCTGCAACACAGGGACCCTATATAATAAAGACCGTACAGCGTCTATCTGCAACACAGGAACCCTATATAATAAAGAGCGTACAGCGTCTATCTGTAACACAGGGACCCTATATAATAAAGAGCGTACAGCGTCTATCTGCAACACAGGAACCCTATATAATAAAGAGCGTACAGCGTCTATCTGTAACACAGGGACCCTATATAATAAAGAGCGTACAGCGTCTATCTGCAACACAGGAACCCTATATAATAAAGAGCGTACAGCGTCTATCTGCAACACAGGGACCCTATATAATAAAGAGCGTACAGCGTCTATCTGTAACACAGGGACCCTATATAATAAAGAGCGTACAGCATCTATCTGCAACACAGGAACCCTATATAATAAAGAGCGTACAGTGTCTATCTACAACACAGGAACCCTATATAATAAAGAGTGTACAGCGTCTATCTACAACACAGGGACCCTATATAATAAAGAGCGTACAGCGTCTATCTACAACACAGGAACCCTATATAATAAAGAGCGTACAGCGTCTATCTGCAACACAGGAACCCTATATAATAAAGAGCGTACAGCGTCTATCTGCAACACAGGAACCCTATATAATAAAGAGCGTACAGCGTCTATCTGCAACACAGGACCTTATATAATAAAGAGCGTACAGCTTCTATCTGCAACACAGGGACCCTATATAATAATGAGCGTACAGCGTCTATCTGCAACACAGGGACCCTATATAATAAAGAGCGTACAGTGTCTATCTACAACACAGGGACCCTATATAATAAAGAGCGTACAGCGTCTATCTACAACACAGGGACCCTATATAATAAAGACCGTACAGCGTCTATCTGCAACACAGGACCCTATATAATAAAGAGCGTACAGCGTCTATCTGCAACACAGGGACCCTATATAATAAAGAGCGTACAGTGTCTATCTACAACACAGGAACCTTATATAATAAAGAGCGTACAGCGTCTATCTACAACACAGGGACCCTATATAATAAAGAGCGTACAGCGTCTATCTACAACACAGGGACCCTATATAATAAAGAGCGTACAGTGTCTATCTACAACACAGGAACCCTATATAATAAAGAGCATACAGCGTCTATCTACAACACAGGGACCCTATATAATAAAGAGCGTACAGCGTCTATCTACAACACAGGAACCCTATATAATAAAGAGCGTACAGAATCTATCTGTAACACAGGAACCCTATATAATAAAGAGCGTACAGCGTCTATCTACAACACAGGGACCCTATATAATAAAGAGCGTACAGCATCTATCTGCAACACAGGAACCCTATATAATAAAGAGCGTACAGTGTCTATCTACAACACAGGAACCCTATATAATAAAGAGCGTACAGCGTCTATCTACAACACAGGAACCCTATATAATAAAGAGCGTACAGCGTCTATCTACAACACAGGAACCCTATATAATAAAGAGCGTACAGCGTCTATCTACAACACAGGAACCCTATATAATAAAGAGCGTACAGCGTCTATCTACAACACAGGAACCCTATATAATAAAGAGCGTACAGCGTCTATCTACAACACAGGAACCCTATATAATAAAGAGCGTACAGCGTCTATCTGCAACACAGGGACCCTATATAATAAAGAGCGTACAGCGTCTATCTGCAACACAGGGACCCCTATATAATAAAGAGCGTACAGCGTCTATCTACAACACAGGAACCCTATATAATAAAGAGTGTACAGCGTCTATCTACAACACAGGGACCCTATATAATAAAGAGCGTACAGTGTCTATCTACAACACAGGAACCCTATATAATAAAGAGCGTACAGCATCTATCTACAACACAGGAACCCTATATAATAAAGACCGTACAGCGTCTATCTACAAGACAGGGACCCTATATAATAAAGAACGTACAGCGTCTATCTACAACACAGGAACCCTATATAATAAAGAGCGTACAGCGTCTATCTGCAACACAGGAACCCTATATAATAAAGAGCGTACAGTGTCTATCTACAACACAGGAACCCTATATAATAAAGAGCATACAGCGTCTATCTGCAACACAGAGACCCCTATATAATAAAGAGCGTACAGCGTCTATCTACAACACAGGAACCCTATATAATAAAGAGTGTACAGCGTCTATCTACAACACAGGGACCCTATATAATAAAGAGCGTACAGCATCTATCTACAACACAGGGACCCTATATAATAAAGAGTGTACAGCGTCTATCTGCAACACAGGAACCCTATATAATAAAGACCGTACAGCGTCTATCTACAACACAGGGACCCTATATAATAAAGAACGTACAGCGTCTATCTACAACACAGGAACCCTATATAATAAAGAGCGTACAGCGTCTATCTACAACACAGGGACCCTATATAATAAAGACCGTACAGCGTCTATCTACAACACAGGGACCCTATATAATAAAGAACATACAGCGTCTATCTGCAACACAGGAACCCTATATAATAAAGAACGTACAGCGTCTATCTACAACACAGGAACCCTATATAACAAAGATCGTACAGCGTCTATCTACAACACAGGAACCCTATATAATAAAGAGCGTACAGCGTCTATCTGCATCACAGGGACCCTATATAATAAAGAGCGTACAGCGTCTATCTACAACACAGGAACCCTATATAATAAAGAGCGTACAGCGTCTATCTACAACACAGGGACCCTATATAATAAAGAGCGTACAACGTCTATCTGCAACACAGGAACCCTATATAATAAAGAGCGTACAGCGTCTATCTACAACACAGGAACCCTATATAATAAAGAGCGTACATAGTCTATCTACAACACAGGAACCCTATATAATAAAGAGAGTACAGCGTCTATCTACAACACAGGGACCCTATATAATAAAGAGCGTACAGCGTCTATCTGCAACACAGGGACCCTATATAATAAAGAGCGTACAGCGTCTATCTACAACACAGGAACCCTATATAATAAAGAGCGCACAGCGTCTATCTACAACACAGGAACCCTATATAATAAAGAACGTACAGCGTCTATCTGCAACACAGGAACCCTATATAATAAAGAGCGTACAGCGTCTATCTGCAACACAGGAACCCTATATAATAAAGAGCGTACAGCGTCTATCTACAACACAGGGACCCTATATAATAAAGAGCGTACAGCGTCTATCTGCAACACAGGGACCCTATAATAAAGAGCGTACAGCGTCTATCTGCAACACAGGAACCCTATATAATAAAGAGCGTACAGCGTCTATCTACAACACAGGGACCCTATATAATAAAGAGCGTACAGCGTCTATCTACAACACAGGAACCCTATATAATAAAGAGCGTACATAGTCTATCTACAACACAGGAACCCTATATAATAAAGAGAGTACAGCGTCTATCTACAACACAGGGACCCTATATAATAAAGAGCGTACAGCGTCTATCTGCAACACAGGGACCCTATATAATAAAGAGCGTACAGCGTCTATCTACAACACAGGAACCCTATATAATAAAGAGCGTACAGCGTCTATCTACAACACAGGGACCCTATATAATAAAGAGCGTACAGCGTCTATCTACAACACAGGAACCCTATATAATAAAGAGCGTACAGCGTCTATCTGCAACACAGGAACCCTATATAATAAAGAGCGTACAGCGTCTATCTGCAACACAGGAACCCTATATAATAAAGACCGTACAGCTTCTATCTGCAACACAGGGACCCTATATAATAAAGAGCGTACATCTTCTATCTGCATCACAGAGACCCTATATAATAAAGAGCGTACAGCGTCTATCTGCATCACAGAGACCCTATATAATAAAGAGCGTACAGCGTCTATCTACAACACAGGAACCCTATATAATAAAGAGCGTACAGCGTCTATCTGCAACACAGGAACCCTATATAATAAAGAGCGTACAGCGTCTATCTGCAACACAGGAACCCTATATAATAAAGACCGTACAGCTTCTATCTGCAACACAGGGACCCTATATAATAAAGAGCGTACATCTTCTATCTGCATCACAGAGACCCTATATAATAAAGAGCGTACAGCGTCTATCTACAACACAGGAACCCTATATAATAAAGAGCGTACAGCGTCTATCTGCAACACAGGAACCCTATATAATAAAGAGCGTACAGCGTCTATCTGCAACACAGGAACCCTATATAATAAAGACCGTACAGCTTCTATCTGCAACACAGGGACCCTATATAATAAAGAGCGTACATCTTCTATCTGCATCACAGAGACCCTATATAATAAAGAGCGTACAGCGTCTATCTACAACACAGGAACCCTATATAATAAAGAGCGTACAGTGTCTATCTACAACACAGGAACCCTATATAATAAAAAGCGTACAGCGTCTATCTGCAACACAGGAACCCTATATAATAAAGAACGTACAGTGTCTATCTGCAACACAGGAACCCTATATAATAAAGAGCGCACAGTGTCTATCTGCAACACAGGAACCCTATATAATAAAGAGCGCACAGCGTCTATCTGCAACACAGGAACCCTATATAATAAAGAGCGTACAGTGTCTATCTACAACACAGGAACCTTATATAATAAAGAGCGTACAGCGTCTATCTACAGCACAGGAACCCTATATAATAAAGAGCGTACAGCGTCTATCTGCAACACAGGAACCCTATATAATAAAGAGCGTACAGCGTCTATCTGCAACACAGGAACCCTATATAATAAAGAGCGCACAGTGTCTATCTGCAACACAGGAACCCTATATAATAAAGAGCGTACAGCGTCTATCTACAACACAGGAACCCTATATAATAAAGAGCGTACAGCGTCTATCTACAACACAGGGACCCTATATAATAAAGAGCGTACAGCGTCTATCTGCAACACAGGAACCCTATATAATAAAGAGCGTACAGCGTCTATCTGCAACACAGGAACCCTATATAATAAAGAGCGTACAGCGTCTATCTGCAACACAGGAACCCTATATAATAAAGAGCGTACAGTGTCTATCTGCAACACAGGAACCCTATATAATAAAGAGCGTACAGCGTCTATCTACAACACAGGAACCCTATATAATAAAGAGCGTACAGCGTCTATATACAACACAGGGACCCTATATAATAAAGAGCGTACAGCGTCTATCTACAACACAGGAACCCTATATAATAAAGAGTGTACAGCGTCTATCTGCAACACAGGGACCCTATATAATAAAGACCGTACAGCGTCTATCTGCAACACAGGAACCCTATATAATAAAGAGCGTACAGCGTCTATCTGTAACACAGGGACCCTATATAATAAAGAGCGTACAGCGTCTATCTGCAACACAGGAACCCTATATAATAAAGAGCGTACAGCGTCTATCTGTAACACAGGGACCCTATATAATAAAGAGCGTACAGCGTCTATCTGCAACACAGGAACCCTATATAATAAAGAGCGTACAGCGTCTATCTGCAACACAGGGACCCTATATAATAAAGAGCGTACAGCGTCTATCTGTAACACAGGGACCCTATATAATAAAGAGCGTACAGCATCTATCTGCAACACAGGAACCCTATATAATAAAGAGCGTACAGCGTCTATCTACAACACAGGAACCCTATATAATAAAGAGTGTACAGCGTCTATCTGCAACACAGGGACCCTATATAATAAAGACCGTACAGCGTCTATCTGCAACACAGGAACCCTATATAATAAAGAGCGTACAGCGTCTATCTGTAACACAGGGACCCTATATAATAAAGAGCGTACAGCGTCTATCTGCAACACAGGAACCCTATATAATAAAGAGCGTACAGCGTCTATCTGTAACACAGGGACCCTATATAATAAAGAGCGTACAGCGTCTATCTGCAACACAGGAACCCTATATAATAAAGAGCGTACAGCGTCTATCTGCAACACAGGGACCCTATATAATAAAGAGCGTACAGCGTCTATCTGTAACACAGGGACCCTATATAATAAAGAGCGTACAGCATCTATCTGCAACACAGGAACCCTATATAATAAAGAGCGTACAGTGTCTATCTACAACACAGGAACCCTATATAATAAAGAGTGTACAGCGTCTATCTACAACACAGGGACCCTATATAATAAAGAGCGTACAGCGTCTATCTACAACACAGGAACCCTATATAATAAAGAGCGTACAGCGTCTATCTACAACACAGGAACCCTATATAATAAAGAGCGTACAGCGTCTATCTACAACACAGGAACCCTATATAATAAAGAGCGTACAGCATCTATCTACAACACAGGAACCCTATATAATAAAGAGCGTACAGCGCGTATCTACAACACAGGGACCCTATATAATAAAGAGTGTACAGCGTCTATCTACAGCACAGGAACCCTATATAATAAAGAGAGTACAGCGTCTATCTGTAACACAGGGACCCTATATAATAAAGAGCGTACAGCGTCTATCTACAACACAGGAACCCTATATAATAAAGAGCGTACAGTGTCTATCTGCAACACAGGGACCCTATATAATAAAGAGCGCACAGTGTCTATCTGCAACACAGGAACCCTATATAATAAAGAGCGCACGGCGTCTATCTGCAACACAGGAACCCTATATAATAAAGAGCGTACAGCGTCTATCTGCAACACAGGAACCCTATATAATAAAGAGTGTACAGCGTCTATCTGCAACACAGGGACCCTATATAATAAAGACCGTACAGCGTCTATCTGCAACACAGGAACCCTATATAATAAAGAGCGTACAGCGTCTATCTGTAACACAGGGACCCTATATAATAAAGAGCGTACAGCGTCTATCTGCAACACAGGAACCCTATATAATAAAGAGCGTACAGCGTCTATCTGTAACACAGGGACCCTATATAATAAAGAGCGTACAGCGTCTATCTGCAACACAGGAACCCTATATAATAAAGAGCGTACAGCGTCTATCTGCAACACAGGAACCCTATATAATAAAGAGCGTACAGCGTCTATCTGCAACACAGGGACCCTATATAATAAAGAGCGTACAGCGTCTATCTGTAACACAGGGACCCTATATAATAAAGAGCGTACAGCATCTATCTGCAACACAGGAACCCTATATAATAAAGAGCGTACAGTGTCTTTCTACAACACAGGAACCCTATATAATAAAGAGCGTACAGCGTCTATCTACAACACAGGAACCCTATATAATAAAGAGCGTACAGCATCTATCTACAACACAGGAACCCTATATAATAAAGAGCGTACAGCGTGTATCTACAACACAGGGACCCTATATAATAAAGAGTGTACAGCGTCTATCTACAGCACAGGAACCCTATATAATAAAGAGAGTACAGCGTCTATCTGTAACACAGGGACCCTATATAATAAAGAGCGTACAGCGTCTATCTACAACACAGGAACCCTATATAATAAAGAGCGTACAGTGTCTATCTGCAACACAGGGACCCTATATAATAAAGAGTGTACAGCGTCTATCTACAACACAGGGACCCTATATAATAAAGACCGTACAGCGTCTATCAACAAAACAGGAACCCTATATAATAAAGAGCGTACAGCGTCTATCTGCAACACAGGGACCCTATATAATAAAGAGAGTACAGCGTCTATCTACATCACAGGAACCCTATATAATAAAGAGCGTACAGCGTCTATCTGCATCACAGGAACCCTATATAATAAAGAGCGTACAGCGTCTATCTACAACACAGGAACCCTATATAATAAAGAGCGCACAGCGTCTATCTGCATCACAGGAACCCTATATAATAAAGAGCGTACAATGTCTATCTGCAACACAGGAACCCTATATAATAAAGACCGTACAGCGTCTATCTACAACACAGGAACCCTATATAATAAAGAGCGTACAGCGTCTATCTACAACACAGGGACCCTATATAATAAAGAGCGTACAGCGTCTATCTACAACACAGGAACCCTATATAATAAAGAGCGTACAGCGTCTATCTGCAACACAGGAACCCTATATAATAAAGAGCGTACAGCGTCTATCTGCAACACAGGAACCCTATATAATAAAGAGCGTACAGCGTCTATCTACAACACAGAGACCCTATATAATAAAGAGCTTACAGCGTCTATCTACAACACAGGAACCCTATATAATAAAGAGCGTACAGCGTCTATCTACAACACAGAGACCCTATATAATAAAGAGCTTACAGCGTCTATCTACAACACAGGAACCCTATATAATAAAGAGTGTACAGCGTCTATCTACAACACAGGAACCCTATATAATAAAGAGCGTACAGCGTCTATCTACAACACAGGAACCCTATATAATAAAGAGCGTACAGCGTCTATCTACAACACAGGAACCCTATATAATAAAGACCGTACAGCGTCTATCTACAACACAGGGACCCTATATAATAAAGAGCTTACAGCATCTATCTACAACACAGGAACCCTATATAATAAAGAGCTTACAGCATCTATCTACAACACAGGGACCCTATATAATAAAGAGCGTACAGCGTCTATCTACAACACAGGGACCCTATATAATAAAGAGCGTACAGTGTCTATCTACAACACAGGAACCCTATATAATAAAGAGCGTACAGCGTCTATCTACAACACAGGAACCCTATATAATAAAGACCGTACAGCGTCTATCTACAACACAGGAACCCTATATAATAAAGACCGTACAGCGTCTATCTACAACACAGGAACCCTATATAATAAAGAGCGTACAGAGTCTATCTGCAACACAGGAACCCTATATAATAAAGAGCGTACAGCGTCTATCTACAACACAGGGACCCTATATAATAAGGAGCGTACAGTGTCTATCTGCAACACAGGAACCCTATATAATAAAGAGCGTACAGCGTCTATCTACAACACAGGGACCCTATATAATAAAGAGCGTACAGTGTCTATCTACAACACAGGAACCCTATATAATAAAGAGCGTACAGCGTCTATCTACAACACAGGGACCCTATATAATAAAGAGCGTACAGTGTCTATCTACAACACAGGAACCCTATATAATAAGGAGCGTACAGTGTCTATCTGCAACACAGGAACCCTATATAATAAAGAGCGTACAGCGTCTATCTACAACACAGGGACCCTATATAATACAGAGCGTACAGCATCTATCTACAATACAGGAACCCTATATAATAAAGAGCATACAGCGTCTATCTACAACACAGGAACCCTATATAATAAAGACCGTACAGCGTCTATCTACAACACAGGGACCCTATATAATAAAGAGCGTACAGCGTCTATCTGCAACACAGTAACCCTATATAATAAAGAGCATACAGCGTCTATCTACAACACAGGAACCCTATATAATAAAGAGCGTACAGCGTCTATCTGCAACACAGGGACCCTATATAATAAAGAGCGTACAGCGTCTATCTACAACACAGGAACCCTATATAATAAAGAGCGTACAGCGTCTATCTACAACACAGGAACCCTATATAATAAAGAGAGTACAGCGTCTATCTGCAACACAGGGACCCTATATAATAAAGAGCGTACAGCGTCTATCTGCAACACAGGAACCCTATATAATAAAGAGCGTACAGCGTCTATCTGCAACACAGGAACCCTATATAATAAAGAGCGTACAGCGTCTATCTGCAACACAGGACCTTATATAATAAAGAGCGTACAGCTTCTATCTGCAACACAGGGACCCTATATAATAATGAGCGTACAGCGTCTATCTGCAACACAGGGACCCTATATAATAAAGAGCGTACAGTGTCTATCTACAACACAGGGACCCTATATAATAAAGAGCGTACAGCGTCTATCTACAACACAGGGACCCTATATAATAAAGACCGTACAGCGTCTATCTGCAACACAGGACCCTATATAATAAAGAGCGTACAGCGTCTATCTGCAACACAGGGACCCTATATAATAAAGAGCGTACAGTGTCTATCTACAACACAGGAACCTTATATAATAAAGACCGTACAGCGTCTATCTACAACACAGGGACCCTATATAATAAAGAGCGTACAGCGTCTATCTACAACACAGGGACCCTATATAATAAAGAGCGTACAGTGTCTATCTACAACACAGGAACCCTATATAATAAAGAGCATACAGCGTCTATCTACAACACAGGGACCCTATATAATAAAGAGCGTACAGCGTCTATCTACAACACAGGAACCCTATATAATAAAGAGCGTACAGAATCTATCTGTAACACAGGAACCCTATATAATAAAGAGCGTACAGCGTCTATCTACAACACAGGGACCCTATATAATAAAGAGCGTACAGCATCTATCTGCAACACAGGAACCCTATATAATAAAGAGCGTACAGTGTCTATCTACAACACAGGAACCCTATATAATAAAGAGCGTACAGCGTCTATCTGCAACACAGGACCCTATATAATAAAGAGCGTACAGCGTCTATCTACAACACAGGAACCCTATATAATAAAGAGCGTACAGCGTCTATCTACAACACAGGAACCCTATATAATAAAGAGCGTACAGCATCTATCTACAACACAGGAACCCTATATAATAAAGAGCGTACAGCGTCTATCTACAACACAGGAACCCTATATAATAAAGAGCGTACAGCGTCTATCTGCAACACAGGAACCCTATATAATAAAGAGCGTACAGCGTCTATCTGCAACACAGGAACCCTATATAATAAAGAGCGTACAGCATCTATCTACAACACAGGAACCCTATATAATAAAGAGCGTACAGCGTCTATCTACAACACAGGAACCCTATATAATAAAGAGCGTACAGCGTCTATCTACAACACAGGAACCCTATATAATAAAGAGCGTACAGCGTCTATCTACAACACAGGAACCCTATATAATAAAGAGCGTACAGCGTCTATCTACAACACAGGAACCCTATATAATAAAGAGCGTACAGCGTCTATCTACAACACAGGAACCCTATATAATAAAGAGCGTACAGCGTCTATCTACAACACAGGAACCCTATATAATAAAGAGCGTACAGCGTCTATCTACAACACAGGAACCCTATATAATAAAGAGCGTACAGCGTCTATCTGCAACACAGGGACCCTATATAATAAAGAGCGTACAGCGTCTATCTGCAACACAGGGACCCCTATATAATAAAGAGCGTACAGCATCTATCTACAACACAGGAACCCTATATAATAAAGAGTGTACAGCGTCTATCTACAACACAGGGACCCTATATAATAAAGAGCGTACAGTGTCTATCTACAACACAGGAACCCTATATAATAAAGAGCGTACAGCATCTATCTACAACACAGGAACCCTATATAATAAAGACCGTACAGCGTCTATCTACAAGACAGGGACCCTATATAATAAAGAACGTACAGCGTCTATCTACAACACAGGAACCCTATATAATAAAGAGCGTACAGCGTCTATCTGCAACACAGGAACCCTATATAATAAAGAGCGTACAGTGTCTATCTACAACACAGGAACCCTATATAATAAAGAGCATACAGCGTCTATCTGCAACACAGAGACCCCTATATAATAAAGAGCGTACAGCGTCTATCTACAACACAGGAACCCTATATAATAAAGAGTGTACAGCGTCTATCTACAACACAGGGACCCTATATAATAAAGAGCGTACAGCATCTATCTACAACACAGGGACCCTATATAATAAAGAGTGTACAGCGTCTATCTGCAACACAGGAACCCTATATAATAAAGACCGTACAGCGTCTATCTACAACACAGGGACCCTATATAATAAAGAACGTACAGCGTCTATCTACAACACAGGAACCCTATATAATAAAGAGCGTACAGCGTCTATCTACAACACAGGGACCCTATATAATAAAGACCGTACAGCGTCTATCTACAACACAGGGACCCTATATAATAAAGAACGTACAGCGTCTATCTGCAACACAGGAACCCTATATAATAAAGAACGTACAGCGTCTATCTGCAACACAGGAACCCTATATAATAAAGAACGTACAGCGTCTATCTACAACACAGGAACCCTATATAACAAAGATCGTACAGCGTCTATCTACAACACAGGAACCCTATATAATAAAGAGCGTACAGCGTCTATCTGCATCACAGGGACCCTATATAATAAAGAGCGTACAGCGTCTATCTACAACACAGGAACCCTATATAATAAAGAGCGTACAGCGTCTATCTACAACACAGGGACCCTATATAATAAAGAGCGTACAACGTCTATCTGCAACACAGGAACCCTATATAATAAAGAGCGTACAGCGTCTATCTACAACACAGGAACCCTATATAATAAAGAGCGTACATAGTCTATCTACAACACAGGAACCCTATATAATAAAGAGAGTACAGCGTCTATCTACAACACAGGGACCCTATATAATAAAGAGCGTACAGCGTCTATCTGCAACACAGGGACCCTATATAATAAAGAGCGTACAGCGTCTATCTACAACACAGGAACCCTATATAATAAAGAGCGCACAGCGTCTATCTACAACACAGGAACCCTATATAATAAAGAACGTACAGCGTCTATCTGCAACACAGGAACCCTATATAATAAAGAGCGTACAGCGTCTATCTGCAACACAGGAACCCTATATAATAAAGAGCGTACAGCGTCTATCTACAACACAGGGACCCTATATAATAAAGAGCGTACAGCGTCTATCTGCAACACAGGGACCCTATATAATAAAGAGCGTACAGCGTCTATCTGCAACACAGGAACCCTATATAATAAAGAGCGTACAGCGTCTATCTACAACACAGGGACCCTATATAATAAAGAGCGTACAGCGTCTATCTACAACACAGGAACCCTATATAATAAAGAGCGTACATAGTCTATCTACAACACAGGAACCCTATATAATAAAGAGAGTACAGCGTCTATCTACAACACAGGGACCCTATATAATAAAGAGCGTACAGCGTCTATCTGCAACACAGGGACCCTATATAATAAAGAGCGTACAGCGTCTATCTACAACACAGGAACCCTATATAATAAAGAGCGTACAGCGTCTATCTACAACACAGGGACCCTATATAATAAAGAGCGTACAGCGTCTATCTACAACACAGGAACCCTATATAATAAAGAGCGTACAGCGTCTATCTGCAACACAGGAACCCTATATAATAAAGAGCGTACAGCGTCTATCTGCAACACAGGAACCCTATATAATAAAGACCGTACAGCTTCTATCTGCAACACAGGGACCCTATATAATAAAGAGCGTACATCTTCTATCTGCATCACAGAGACCCTATATAATAAAGAGCGTACAGCGTCTATCTGCATCACAGAGACCCTATATAATAAAGAGCGTACAGCGTCTATCTACAACACAGGAACCCTATATAATAAAGAGCGTACAGCGTCTATCTGCAACACAGGAACCCTATATAATAAAGAGCGTACAGCGTCTATCTGCAACACAGGAACCCTATATAATAAAGACCGTACAGCTTCTATCTGCAACACAGGGACCCTATATAATAAAGAGCGTACATCTTCTATCTGCATCACAGAGACCCTATATAATAAAGAGCGTACAGCGTCTATCTACAACACAGGAACCCTATATAATAAAGAGCGTACAGCGTCTATCTGCAACACAGGAACCCTATATAATAAAGAGCATACAGCGTCTATCTGCAACACAGGAACCCTATATAATAAAGACCGTACAGCTTCTATCTGCAACACAGGGACCCTATATAATAAAGAGCGTACATCTTCTATCTGCATCACAGAGACCCTATATAATAAAGAGCGTACAGCGTCTATCTACAACACAGGAACCCTATATAATAAAGAGCGTACAGTGTCTATCTACAACACAGGAACCCTATATAATAAAAAGCGTACAGCGTCTATCTGCAACACAGGAACCCTATATAATAAAGAACGTACAGTGTCTATCTGCAACACAGGAACCCTATATAATAAAGAGCGCACAGTGTCTATCTGCAACACAGGAACCCTATATAATAAAGAGCGCACAGCGTCTATCTGCAACACAGGAACCCTATATAATAAAGAGCGTACAGTGTCTATCTACAACACAGGAACCTTATATAATAAAGAGCGTACAGCGTCTATCTACAGCACAGGAACCCTATATAATAAAGAGCGTACAGCGTCTATCTGCAACACAGGAACCCTATATAATAAAGAGCGTACAGCGTCTATCTGCAACACAGGAACCCTATATAATAAAGAGCGCACAGTGTCTATCTGCAACACAGGAACCCTATATAATAAAGAGTGTACAGTGTCTATCTACAACACAGGAACCCTATATAATAAAGAGCGTACAGCGTCTATCTACAACACAGGGACCCTATATAATAAAGAGCGTACAGCGTCTATCTACAACACAGGAAACTTATATAATAAAGAGCGTACAGCGTCTATCTACAACACAGGAACCCTATATAATAAAGACCGTACAGCGTCTATCTACAACACAGGAACCCTATATAATAAAGAGCGTACAGCGTCTATCTACAACACAGGAACCCTATATAATAAAGAGCGTACAGCGTCTATCTACAACACAGGGACCCTATATAATAAAGAGCGTACAGCGTCTATCTGCAACACAGGAACCCTATATAATAAAGAGCGTACAGCGTCTATCTGCAACACAGGAACCCTATATAATAAAGAGCGTACAGCGTCTATCTGCAACACAGGAACCCTATATAATAAAGAGCGTACAGTGTCTATCTGCAACACAGGAACCCTATATAATAAAGAGCGTACAGCGTCTATCTACAACACAGGAACCCTATATAATAAAGAGTGTACAGCGTCTATCTGCAACACAGGGACCCTATATAATAAAGACCGTACAGCGTCTATCTGCAACACAGGAACCCTATATAATAAACAGCGTACAGCGTCTATCTGTAACACAGGGACCCTATATAATAAAGAGCGTACAGCGTCTATCTGCAACACAGGAACCCTATATAATAAAGAGCGTACAGCGTCTATCTGTAACACAGGGACCCTATATAATAAAGAGCGTACAGCGTCTATCTGCAACACAGGAACCCTATATAATAAAGAGCGTACAGCGTCTATCTGCAACACAGGGACCCTATATAATAAAGAGCGTACAGCGTCTATCTGTAACACAGGGACCCTATATAATAAAGAGCGTACAGCATCTATCTGCAACACAGGAACCCTATATAATAAAGAGCGTACAGTGTCTATCTACAACACAGGAACCCTATATAATAAAGAGTGTACAGCGTCTATCTACAACACAGGAACCCTATATAATAAAGAGCGTACAGCGTCTATCTACAACACAGGAACCCTATATAATAAAGAGCGTACAGCGTCTATCTACAACACAGGAACCCTATATAATAAAGAGCGTACAGCATCTATCTACAACACAGGAACCCTATATAATAAAGAGCGTACAGCGTGTATCTACAACACAGGGACCCTATATAATAAAGAGTGTACAGCGTCTATCTACAGCACAGGAACCCTATATAATAAAGAGAGTACAGCGTCTATCTGTAACACAGGGACCCTATATAATAAAGAGCGTACAGCGTCTATCTACAACACAGGAACCCTATATAATAAAGAGCGTACAGTGTCTATCTGCAACACAGGGACCCTATATAATAAAGAGCGCACAGTGTCTATCTGCAACACAGGAACCCTATATAATAAAGAGCGCACGGCGTCTATCTGCAACACAGGAACCCTATATAATAAAGAGCGTACAGTGTCTATCTACAACACAGGAACCTTATATAATAAAGAGCGTACAGCGTCTATCTACAGCACAGGAACCCTATATAATAAAGAGCGTACAGCGTCTATCTGCAACACAGGAACCCTATATAATAAAGAGCGTACAGCGTCTATCTGCAACACAGGAACCCTATATAATAAAGAGCGCACAGTGTCTATCTGCAACACAGGAACCCTATATAATAAAGAGCGTACAGCGTCTATCTACAACACAGGAACCCTATATAATAAAGAGCGTACAGCGTCTATCTACAACACAGGGACCCTATATAATAAAGAGCGTACAGCGTCTATCTGCAACACAGGAACCCTATATAATAAAGAGCGTACAGCGTCTATCTGCAACACAGGAACCCTATATAATAAAGAGCGTACAGCGTCTATCTGCAACACAGGAACCCTATATAATAAAGAGCGTACAGTGTCTATCTGCAACACAGGAACCCTATATAATAAAGAGCGTACAGCGTCTATCTACAACACAGGAACCCTATATAATAAAGAGTGTACAGCGTCTATCTGCAACACAGGGACCCTATATAATAAAGACCGTACAGCGTCTATCTGCAACACAGGAACCCTATATAATAAAGAGCGTACAGCGTCTATCTGTAACACAGGGACCCTATATAATAAAGAGCGTACAGCGTCTATCTGCAACACAGGAACCCTATATAATAAAGAGCGTACAGCGTCTATCTGTAACACAGGGACCCTATATAATAAAGAGCGTACAGCGTCTATCTGCAACACAGGAACCCTATATAATAAAGAGCGTACAGCGTCTATCTGCAACACAGGGACCCTATATAATAAAGAGCGTACAGCGTCTATCTGTAACACAGGGACCCTATATAATAAAGAGCGTACAGCATCTATCTGCAACACAGGAACCCTATATAATAAAGAGCGTACAGTGTCTATCTACAACACAGGAACCCTATATAATAAAGAGTGTACAGCGTCTATCTACAACACAGGGACCCTATATAATAAAGAGCGTACAGCGTCTATCTACAACACAGGAACCCTATATAATAAAGAGCGTACAGCGTCTATCTACAACACAGGAACCCTATATAATAAAGAGCGTACAGCGTCTATCTACAACACAGGAACCCTATATAATAAAGAGCGTACAGCATCTATCTACAACACAGGAACCCTATATAATAAAGAGCGTACAGCGTGTATCTACAACACAGGGACCCTATATAATAAAGAGTGTACAGCGTCTATCTACAGCACAGGAACCCTATATAATAAAGAGAGTACAGCGTCTATCTGTAACACAGGGACCCTATATAATAAAGAGCGTACAGCGTCTATCTACAACACAGGAACCCTATATAATAAAGAGCGTACAGTGTCTATCTGCAACACAGGGACCCTATATAATAAAGAGTGTACAGCGTCTATCTACAACACAGGGACCCTATATAATAAAGACCGTACAGCGTCTATCAACAAAACAGGAACCCTATATAATAAAGAGCGTACAGCGTCTATCTGCAACACAGGGACCCTATATAATAAAGAGAGTACAGCGTCTATCTACATCACAGGAACCCTATATAATAAAGAGCGTACAGCGTCTATCTGCATCACAGGAACCCTATATAATAAAGAGCGTACAGCGTCTATCTACAACACAGGAACCCTATATAATAAAGAGCGCACAGCGTCTATCTGCATCACAGGAACCCTATATAATAAAGAGCGTACAATGTCTATCTGCAACACAGGAACCCTATATAATAAAGACCGTACAGCGTCTATCTACAACACAGGAACCCTATATAATAAAGAGCGTACAGCGTCTATCTACAACACAGGGACCCTATATAATAAAGAGCGTACAGCGTCTATCTACAACACAGGAACCCTATATAATAAAGAGCATACAGCGTCTATCTGCAACACAGGAACCCTATATAATAAAGAGCGTACAGCGTCTATCTGCAACACAGGAACCCTATATAATAAAGAGCGTACAGCGTCTATCTACAACACAGAGACCCTATATAATAAAGAGCTTACAGCGTCTATCTACAACACAGAGACCCTATATAATAAAGAGCTTACAGCGTCTATCTACAACACAGGAACCCTATATAATAAAGAGTGTACAGCGTCTATCTACAACACAGGAACCCTATATAATAAAGAGCGTACAGCGTCTATCTACAACACAGGAACCCTATATAATAAAGAGCGTACAGCGTCTATCTACAACACAGGAACCCTATATAATAAAGACCGTACAGCGTCTATCTACAACACAGGGACCCTATATAATAAAGAGCTTACAGCATCTATCTACAACACAGGAACCCTATATAATAAAGAGCTTACAGCATCTATCTACAACACAGGGACCCTATATAATAAAGAGCGTACAGCGTCTATCTACAACACAGGGACCCTATATAATAAAGAGCGTACAGTGTCTATCTACAACACAGGAACCCTATATAATAAAGAGCGTACAGCGTCTATCTACAACACAGGAACCCTATATAATAAAGACCGTACAGCGTCTATCTACAACACAGGAACCCTATATAATAAAGACCGTACAGCGTCTATCTACAACACAGGAACCCTATATAATAAAGAGCGTACAGAGTCTATCTGCAACACAGGAACCCTATATAATAAAGAGCGTACAGCGTCTATCTACAACACAGGGACCCTATATAATAAGGAGCGTACAGTGTCTATCTGCAACACAGGAACCCTATATAATAAAGAGCGTACAGCGTCTATCTACAACACAGGGACCCTATATAATAAAGAGCGTACAGTGTCTATCTACAACACAGGAACCCTATATAATAAAGAGCGTACAGCGTCTATCTACAACACAGGGACCCTATATAATAAAGAGCGTACAGTGTCTATCTACAACACAGGAACCCTATATAATAAGGAGCGTACAGTGTCTATCTGCAACACAGGAACCCTATATAATAAAGAGCGTACAGCGTCTATCTACAACACAGGGACCCTATATAATACAGAGCGTACAGCATCTATCTACAATACAGGAACCCTATATAATAAAGAGCATACAGCGTCTATCTACAACACAGGAACCCTATATAATAAAGACCGTACAGTGTCTATCTACAACACAGGAACCCTATATAATAAAGAGCGTACAGCGTCTATCTGCAACACAGTAACCCTATATAATAAAGAGCATACAGCGTCTATCTACAACACAGGAACCCTATATAATAAAGAGCGTACAGCGTCTATCTGCAACACAGGGACCCTATATAATAAAGAGCGTACAGCGTCTATCTACAACACAGGAACCCTATATAATAAAGAGCGTACAGCGTCTATCTACAACACAGGAACCCTATATAATAAAGAGAGTACAGCGTCTATCTGCAACACAGGGACCCTATATAATAAAGAGCGTACAGCGTCTATCTGCAACACAGGAACCCTATATAATAAAGAGCGTACAGCGTCTATCTGCAACACAGGAACCCTATATAATAAAGAGCGTACAGCGTCTATCTGCAACACAGGACCTTATATAATAAAGAGCGTACAGCTTCTATCTGCAACACAGGGACCCTATATAATAATGAGCGTACAGCGTCTATCTGCAACACAGGGACCCTATATAATAAAGAGCGTACAGTGTCTATCTACAACACAGGGACCCTATATAATAAAGAGCGTACAGCGTCTATCTACAACACAGGGACCCTATATAATAAAGACCGTACAGCGTCTATCTGCAACACAGGACCCTATATAATAAAGAGCGTACAGCGTCTATCTGCAACACAGGGACCCTATATAATAAAGAGCGTACAGTGTCTATCTACAACACAGGAACCTTATATAATAAAGAGCGTACAGCGTCTATCTACAACACAGGGACCCTATATAATAAAGAGCGTACAGCGTCTATCTACAACACAGGAACCCTATATAATAAAGACCGTACAGCGTCTATCTACAACACAGGAACCCTATATAATAAAGACCGTACAGCGTCTATCTACAACACAGGAACCCTATATAATAAAGAGCGTACAGAGTCTATCTGCAACACAGGAACCCTATATAATAAAGAGCGTACAGCGTCTATCTACAACACAGGGACCCTATATAATAAGGAGCGTACAGTGTCTATCTGCAACACAGGAACCCTATATAATAAAGAGCGTACAGCGTCTATCTACAACACAGGGACCCTATATAATAAAGAGCGTACAGTGTCTATCTACAACACAGGAACCCTATATAATAAAGAGCGTACAGCGTCTATCTACAACACAGGGACCCTATATAATAAAGAGCGTACAGTGTCTATCTACAACACAGGAACCCTATATAATAAGGAGCGTACAGTGTCTATCTGCAACACAGGAACCCTATATAATAAAGAGCGTACAGCGTCTATCTACAACACAGGGACCCTATATAATACAGAGCGTACAGCATCTATCTACAATACAGGAACCCTATATAATAAAGAGCATACAGCGTCTATCTACAACACAGGAACCCTATATAATAAAGACCGTACAGCGTCTATCTACAACACAGGGACCCTATATAATAAAGAGCGTACAGCGTCTATCTGCAACACAGTAACCCTATATAATAAAGAGCATACAGCGTCTATCTACAACACAGGAACCCTATATAATAAAGAGCGTACAGCGTCTATCTGCAACACAGGGACCCTATATAATAAAGAGCGTACAGCGTCTATCTACAACACAGGAACCCTATATAATAAAGAGCGTACAGCGTCTATCTACAACACAGGAACCCTATATAATAAAGAGAGTACAGCGTCTATCTGCAACACAGGGACCCTATATAATAAAGAGCGTACAGCGTCTATCTGCAACACAGGAACCCTATATAATAAAGAGCGTACAGCGTCTATCTGCAACACAGGAACCCTATATAATAAAGAGCGTACAGCGTCTATCTGCAACACAGGACCTTATATAATAAAGAGCGTACAGCTTCTATCTGCAACACAGGGACCCTATATAATAATGAGCGTACAGCGTCTATCTGCAACACAGGGACCCTATATAATAAAGAGCGTACAGTGTCTATCTACAACACAGGGACCCTATATAATAAAGAGCGTACAGCGTCTATCTACAACACAGGGACCCTATATAATAAAGACCGTACAGCGTCTATCTGCAACACAGGACCCTATATAATAAAGAGCGTACAGCGTCTATCTGCAACACAGGGACCCTATATAATAAAGAGCGTACAGTGTCTATCTACAACACAGGAACCTTATATAATAAAGACCGTACAGCGTCTATCTACAACACAGGGACCCTATATAATAAAGAGCGTACAGCGTCTATCTACAACACAGGGACCCTATATAATAAAGAGCGTACAGTGTCTATCTACAACACAGGAACCCTATATAATAAAGAGCATACAGCGTCTATCTACAACACAGGGACCCTATATAATAAAGAGCGTACAGCGTCTATCTACAACACAGGAACCCTATATAATAAAGAGCGTACAGAATCTATCTGTAACACAGGAACCCTATATAATAAAGAGCGTACAGCGTCTATCTACAACACAGGGACCCTATATAATAAAGAGCGTACAGCATCTATCTGCAACACAGGAACCCTATATAATAAAGAGCGTACAGTGTCTATCTACAACACAGGAACCCTATATAATAAAGAGCGTACAGCGTCTATCTGCAACACAGGACCCTATATAATAAAGAGCGTACAGCGTCTATCTACAACACAGGAACCCTATATAATAAAGAGCGTACAGCGTCTATCTACAACACAGGAACCCTATATAATAAAGAGCGTACAGCATCTATCTACAACACAGGAACCCTATATAATAAAGAGCGTACAGCGTCTATCTACAACACAGGAACCCTATATAATAAAGAGCGTACAGCGTCTATCTGCAACACAGGAACCCTATATAATAAAGAGCGTACAGCGTCTATCTGCAACACAGGAACCCTATATAATAAAGAGCGTACAGCATCTATCTACAACACAGGAACCCTATATAATAAAGAGCGTACAGCGTCTATCTACAACACAGGAACCCTATATAATAAAGAGCGTACAGCGTCTATCTACAACACAGGAACCCTATATAATAAAGAGCGTACAGCGTCTATCTACAACACAGGAACCCTATATAATAAAGAGCGTACAGCGTCTATCTACAACACAGGAACCCTATATAATAAAGAGCGTACAGCGTCTATCTACAACACAGGAACCCTATATAATAAAGAGCGTACAGCGTCTATCTACAACACAGGAACCCTATATAATAAAGAGCGTACAGCGTCTATCTACAACACAGGAACCCTATATAATAAAGAGCGTACAGCGTCTATCTGCAACACAGGGACCCTATATAATAAAGAGCGTACAGCGTCTATCTGCAACACAGGGACCCCTATATAATAAAGAGCGTACAGCATCTATCTACAACACAGGAACCCTATATAATAAAGAGTGTACAGCGTCTATCTACAACACAGGGACCCTATATAATAAAGAGCGTACAGTGTCTATCTACAACACAGGAACCCTATATAATAAAGAGCGTACAGCATCTATCTACAACACAGGAACCCTATATAATAAAGACCGTACAGCGTCTATCTACAAGACAGGGACCCTATATAATAAAGAACGTACAGCGTCTATCTACAACACAGGAACCCTATATAATAAAGAGCGTACAGCGTCTATCTGCAACACAGGAACCCTATATAATAAAGAGCGTACAGTGTCTATCTACAACACAGGAACCCTATATAATAAAGAGCATACAGCGTCTATCTGCAACACAGAGACCCCTATATAATAAAGAGCGTACAGCGTCTATCTACAACACAGGAACCCTATATAATAAAGAGTGTACAGCGTCTATCTACAACACAGGGACCCTATATAATAAAGAGCGTACAGCATCTATCTACAACACAGGGACCCTATATAATAAAGAGTGTACAGCGTCTATCTGCAACACAGGAACCCTATATAATAAAGACCGTACAGCGTCTATCTACAACACAGGGACCCTATATAATAAAGAACGTACAGCGTCTATCTACAACACAGGAACCCTATATAATAAAGAGCGTACAGCGTCTATCTACAACACAGGGACCCTATATAATAAAGACCGTACAGCGTCTATCTACAACACAGGGACCCTATATAATAAAGAACGTACAGCGTCTATCTGCAACACAGGAACCCTATATAATAAAGAACGTACAGCGTCTATCTGCAACACAGGAACCCTATATAATAAAGAACGTACAGCGTCTATCTACAACACAGGAACCCTATATAACAAAGATCGTACAGCGTCTATCTACAACACAGGAACCCTATATAATAAAGAGCGTACAGCGTCTATCTGCATCACAGGGACCCTATATAATAAAGAGCGTACAGCGTCTATCTACAACACAGGAACCCTATATAATAAAGAGCGTACAGCGTCTATCTACAACACAGGGACCCTATATAATAAAGAGCGTACAACGTCTATCTGCAACACAGGAACCCTATATAATAAAGAGCGTACAGCGTCTATCTACAACACAGGAACCCTATATAATAAAGAGCGTACATAGTCTATCTACAACACAGGAACCCTATATAATAAAGAGAGTACAGCGTCTATCTACAACACAGGGACCCTATATAATAAAGAGCGTACAGCGTCTATCTGCAACACAGGGACCCTATATAATAAAGAGCGTACAGCGTCTATCTACAACACAGGAACCCTATATAATAAAGAGCGCACAGCGTCTATCTACAACACAGGAACCCTATATAATAAAGAACGTACAGCGTCTATCTGCAACACAGGAACCCTATATAATAAAGAGCGTACAGCGTCTATCTGCAACACAGGAACCCTATATAATAAAGAGCGTACAGCGTCTATCTACAACACAGGGACCCTATATAATAAAGAGCGTACAGCGTCTATCTGCAACACAGGGACCCTATATAATAAAGAGCGTACAGCGTCTATCTGCAACACAGGAACCCTATATAATAAAGAGCGTACAGCGTCTATCTACAACACAGGGACCCTATATAATAAAGAGCGTACAGCGTCTATCTACAACACAGGAACCCTATATAATAAAGAGCGTACATAGTCTATCTACAACACAGGAACCCTATATAATAAAGAGAGTACAGCGTCTATCTACAACACAGGGACCCTATATAATAAAGAGCGTACAGCGTCTATCTGCAACACAGGGACCCTATATAATAAAGAGCGTACAGCGTCTATCTACAACACAGGAACCCTATATAATAAAGAGCGTACAGCGTCTATCTACAACACAGGGACCCTATATAATAAAGAGCGTACAGCGTCTATCTACAACACAGGAACCCTATATAATAAAGAGCGTACAGCGTCTATCTGCAACACAGGAACCCTATATAATAAAGAGCGTACAGCGTCTATCTGCAACACAGGAACCCTATATAATAAAGACCGTACAGCTTCTATCTGCAACACAGGGACCCTATATAATAAAGAGCGTACATCTTCTATCTGCATCACAGAGACCCTATATAATAAAGAGCGTACAGCGTCTATCTGCATCACAGAGACCCTATATAATAAAGAGCGTACAGCGTCTATCTACAACACAGGAACCCTATATAATAAAGAGCGTACAGCGTCTATCTGCAACACAGGAACCCTATATAATAAAGAGCGTACAGCGTCTATCTGCAACACAGGAACCCTATATAATAAAGACCGTACAGCTTCTATCTGCAACACAGGGACCCTATATAATAAAGAGCGTACATCTTCTATCTGCATCACAGAGACCCTATATAATAAAGAGCGTACAGCGTCTATCTACAACACAGGAACCCTATATAATAAAGAGCGTACAGCGTCTATCTGCAACACAGGAACCCTATATAATAAAGAGCATACAGCGTCTATCTGCAACACAGGAACCCTATATAATAAAGACCGTACAGCTTCTATCTGCAACACAGGGACCCTATATAATAAAGAGCGTACATCTTCTATCTGCATCACAGAGACCCTATATAATAAAGAGCGTACAGCGTCTATCTACAACACAGGAACCCTATATAATAAAGAGCGTACAGTGTCTATCTACAACACAGGAACCCTATATAATAAAAAGCGTACAGCGTCTATCTGCAACACAGGAACCCTATATAATAAAGAACGTACAGTGTCTATCTGCAACACAGGAACCCTATATAATAAAGAGCGCACAGTGTCTATCTGCAACACAGGAACCCTATATAATAAAGAGCGCACAGCGTCTATCTGCAACACAGGAACCCTATATAATAAAGAGCGTACAGTGTCTATCTACAACACAGGAACCTTATATAATAAAGAGCGTACAGCGTCTATCTACAGCACAGGAACCCTATATAATAAAGAGCGTACAGCGTCTATCTGCAACACAGGAACCCTATATAATAAAGAGCGTACAGCGTCTATCTGCAACACAGGAACCCTATATAATAAAGAGCGCACAGTGTCTATCTGCAACACAGGAACCCTATATAATAAAGAGCGTACAGCGTCTATCTACAACACAGGAACCCTATATAATAAAGAGCGTACAGCGTCTATCTACAACACAGGGACCCTATATAATAAAGAGCGTACAGCGTCTATCTGCAACACAGGAACCCTATATAATAAAGAGCGTACAGCGTCTATCTGCAACACAGGAACCCTATATAATAAAGAGCGTACAGCGTCTATCTGCAACACAGGAACCCTATATAATAAAGAGCGTACAGTGTCTATCTGCAACACAGGAACCCTATATAATAAAGAGCGTACAGCGTCTATCTACAACACAGGAACCCTATATAATAAAGAGTGTACAGCGTCTATCTGCAACACAGGGACCCTATATAATAAAGACCGTACAGCGTCTATCTGCAACACAGGAACCCTATATAATAAACAGCGTACAGCGTCTATCTGTAACACAGGGACCCTATATAATAAAGAGCGTACAGCGTCTATCTGCAACACAGGAACCCTATATAATAAAGAGCGTACAGCGTCTATCTGTAACACAGGGACCCTATATAATAAAGAGCGTACAGCGTCTATCTGCAACACAGGAACCCTATATAATAAAGAGCGTACAGCGTCTATCTGCAACACAGGGACCCTATATAATAAAGAGCGTACAGCGTCTATCTGTAACACAGGGACCCTATATAATAAAGAGCGTACAGCATCTATCTGCAACACAGGAACCCTATATAATAAAGAGCGTACAGTGTCTATCTACAACACAGGAACCCTATATAATAAAGAGTGTACAGCGTCTATCTACAACACAGGGACCCTATATAATAAAGAGCGTACAGCGTCTATCTACAACACAGGAACCCTATATAATAAAGAGCGTACAGCGTCTATCTACAACACAGGAACCCTATATAATAAAGAGCGTACAGCGTCTATCTACAACACAGGAACCCTATATAATAAAGAGCGTACAGCATCTATCTACAACACAGGAACCCTATATAATAAAGAGCGTACAGCGTGTATCTACAACACAGGGACCCTATATAATAAAGAGTGTACAGCGTCTATCTACAGCACAGGAACCCTATATAATAAAGAGAGTACAGCGTCTATCTGTAACACAGGGACCCTATATAATAAAGAGCGTACAGCGTCTATCTACAACACAGGAACCCTATATAATAAAGAGCGTACAGTGTCTATCTGCAACACAGGGACCCTATATAATAAAGAGCGCACAGTGTCTATCTGCAACACAGGAACCCTATATAATAAAGAGCGCACGGCGTCTATCTGCAACACAGGAACCCTATATAATAAAGAGCGTACAGTGTCTATCTACAACACAGGAACCTTATATAATAAAGAGCGTACAGCGTCTATCTACAGCACAGGAACCCTATATAATAAAGAGCGTACAGCGTCTATCTGCAACACAGGAACCCTATATAATAAAGAGCGTACAGCGTCTATCTGCAACACAGGAACCCTATATAATAAAGAGCGCACAGTGTCTATCTGCAACACAGGAACCCTATATAATAAAGAGCGTACAGCGTCTATCTACAACACAGGAACCCTATATAATAAAGAGCGTACAGCGTCTATCTACAACACAGGGACCCTATATAATAAAGAGCGTACAGCGTCTATCTGCAACACAGGAACCCTATATAATAAAGAGCGTACAGCGTCTATCTGCAACACAGGAACCCTATATAATAAAGAGCGTACAGCGTCTATCTGCAACACAGGAACCCTATATAATAAAGAGCGTACAGTGTCTATCTGCAACACAGGAACCCTATATAATAAAGAGCGTACAGCGTCTATCTACAACACAGGAACCCTATATAATAAAGAGTGTACAGCGTCTATCTGCAACACAGGGACCCTATATAATAAAGACCGTACAGCGTCTATCTGCAACACAGGAACCCTATATAATAAAGAGCGTACAGCGTCTATCTGTAACACAGGGACCCTATATAATAAAGAGCGTACAGAGTCTATCTGCAACACAGGAACCCTATATAATAAAGAGCGTACAGCGTCTATCTGTAACACAGGGACCCTATATAATAAAGAGCGTACAGCGTCTATCTGCAACACAGGAACCCTATATAATAAAGAGCGTACAGCGTCTATCTGCAACACAGGGACCCTATATAATAAAGAGCGTACAGCGTCTATCTGTAACACAGGGACCCTATATAATAAAGAGCGTACAGCATCTATCTGCAACACAGGAACCCTATATAATAAAGAGCGTACAGTGTCTATCTACAACACAGGAACCCTATATAATAAAGAGTGTACAGCGTCTATCTACAACACAGGGACCCTATATAATAAAGAGCGTACAGCGTCTATCTACAACACAGGAACCCT
This sequence comes from Rhinoderma darwinii, assembly GCF_050947455.1. NCBI lineage: Eukaryota > Metazoa > Chordata > Amphibia > Anura > Rhinodermatidae > Rhinoderma > Rhinoderma darwinii. Next base: position 37,140 of record NW_027461990.1, read on the forward strand.
ATATAATAAAGAGCGTACAGCGTCTATCTACAACACAGGAACCCTATATAATAAAGAGCGTACAGCGTCTATCTACAACACAGGAACCCTATATAATAAAGAGCGTACAGCATCTATCTACAACACAGGAACCCTATATAATAAAGAGCGTACAGCGTGTATCTACAACACAGGGACCCTATATAATAAAGAGTGTACAGCGTCTATCTACAGCACAGGAACCCTATATAATAAAGAGAGTACAGCGTCTATCTGTAACACAGGGACCCTATATAATAAAGAGCGTACAGCGTCTATCTACAACACAGGAACCCTATATAATAAAGAGCGTACAGTGTCTATCTGCAACACAGGGACCCTATATAATAAAGAGTGTACAGCGTCTATCTACAACACAGGGACCCTATATAATAAAGACCGTACAGCGTCTATCAACAAAACAGGAACCCTATATAATAAAGAGCGTACAGCGTCTATCTGCAACACAGGGACCCTATATAATAAAGAGAGTACAGCGTCTATCTACATCACAGGAACCCTATATAATAAAGAGCGTACAGCGTCTATCTGCATCACAGGAACCCTATATAATAAAGAGCGTACAGCGTCTATCTACAACACAGGAACCCTATATAATAAAGAGCGCACAGCGTCTATCTGCATCACAGGAACCCTATATAATAAAGAGCGTACAATGTCTATCTGCAACACAGGAACCCTATATAATAAAGACCGTACAGCGTCTATCTACAACACAGGAACCCTATATAATAAAGAGCGTACAGCGTCTATCTACAACACAGGGACCCTATATAATAAAGAGCGTACAGCGTCTATCTACAACACAGGAACCCTATATAATAAAGAGCATACAGCGTCTATCTGCAACACAGGAACCCTATATAATAAAGAGCGTACAGCGTCTATCTGCAACACAGGAACCCTATATAATAAAGAGCGTACAGCGTCTATCTACAACACAGAGACCCTATATAATAAAGAGCTTACAGCGTCTATCTACAACACAGAGACCCTATATAATAAAGAGCTTACAGCGTCTATCTACAACACAGGAACCCTATATAATAAAGAGTGTACAGCGTCTATCTACAACACAGGAACCCTATATAATAAAGAGCGTACAGCGTCTATCTACAACACAGGAACCCTATATAATAAAGAGCGTACAGCGTCTATCTACAACACAGGAACCCTATATAATAAAGACCGTACAGCGTCTATCTACAACACAGGGACCCTATATAATAAAGAGCTTACAGCATCTATCTACAACACAGGAACCCTATATAATAAAGAGCTTACAGCATCTATCTACAACACAGGGACCCTATATAATAAAGAGCGTACAGCGTCTATCTACAACACAGGGACCCTATATAATAAAGAGCGTACAGTGTCTATCTACAACACAGGAACCCTATATAATAAAGAGCGTACAGCGTCTATCTACAACACAGGAACCCTATATAATAAAGACCGTACAGCGTCTATCTACAACACAGGAACCCTATATAATAAAGACCGTACAGCGTCTATCTACAACACAGGAACCCTATATAATAAAGAGCGTACAGAGTCTATCTGCAACACAGGAACCCTATATAATAAAGAGCGTACAGCGTCTATCTACAACACAGGGACCCTATATAATAAGGAGCGTACAGTGTCTATCTGCAACACAGGAACCCTATATAATAAAGAGCGTACAGCGTCTATCTACAACACAGGGACCCTATATAATAAAGAGCGTACAGTGTCTATCTACAACACAGGAACCCTATATAATAAAGAGCGTACAGCGTCTATCTACAACACAGGGACCCTATATAATAAAGAGCGTACAGTGTCTATCTACAACACAGGAACCCTATATAATAAGGAGCGTACAGTGTCTATCTGCAACACAGGAACCCTATATAATAAAGAGCGTACAGCGTCTATCTACAACACAGGGACCCTATATAATACAGAGCGTACAGCATCTATCTACAATACAGGAACCCTATATAATAAAGAGCATACAGCGTCTATCTACAACACAGGAACCCTATATAATAAAGACCGTACAGTGTCTATCTACAACACAGGAACCCTATATAATAAAGAGCGTACAGCGTCTATCTGCAACACAGTAACCCTATATAATAAAGAGCATACAGCGTCTATCTACAACACAGGAACCCTATATAATAAAGAGCGTACAGCGTCTATCTGCAACACAGGGACCCTATATAATAAAGAGCGTACAGCGTCTATCTACAACACAGGAACCCTATATAATAAAGAGCGTACAGCGTCTATCTACAACACAGGAACCCTATATAATAAAGAGAGTACAGCGTCTATCTGCAACACAGGGACCCTATATAATAAAGAGCGTACAGCGTCTATCTGCAACACAGGAACCCTATATAATAAAGAGCGTACAGCGTCTATCTGCAACACAGGAACCCTATATAATAAAGAGCGTACAGCGTCTATCTGCAACACAGGACCTTATATAATAAAGAGCGTACAGCTTCTATCTGCAACACAGGGACCCTATATAATAATGAGCGTACAGCGTCTATCTGCAACACAGGGACCCTATATAATAAAGAGCGTACAGTGTCTATCTACAACACAGGGACCCTATATAATAAAGAGCGTACAGCGTCTATCTACAACACAGGGACCCTATATAATAAAGACCGTACAGCGTCTATCTGCAACACAGGACCCTATATAATAAAGAGCGTACAGCGTCTATCTGCAACACAGGGACCCTATATAATAAAGAGCGTACAGTGTCTATCTACAACACAGGAACCTTATATAATAAAGAGCGTACAGCGTCTATCTACAACACAGGGACCCTATATAATAAAGAGCGTACAGCGTCTATCTACAACACAGGGACCCTATATAATAAAGAGCGTACAGTGTCTATCTACAACACAGGAACCCTATATAATAAAGAGCATACAGCGTCTATCTACAACACAGGGACCCTATATAATAAAGAGCGTACAGCGTCTATCTACAACACAGGAACCCTATATAATAAAGAGCGTACAGAATCTATCTGTAACACAGGAACCCTATATAATAAAGAGCGTACAGCGTCTATCTACAACACAGGGACCCTATATAATAAAGAGCGTACAGCATCTATCTGCAACACAGGAACCCTATATAATAAAGAGCGTACAGTGTCTATCTACAACACAGGAACCCTATATAATAAAGAGCGTACAGCGTCTATCTGCAACACAGGACCCTATATAATAAAGAGCGTAGAGTGTCTATCTACAACACAGGGACCCTATATAATAAAGAGCGTACAGCATCTATGTGCAACACAGGAACCCTATATAATAAAGAGCGTACAGTGTCTATCTACAACACAGGAACCCTATATAATAAAGAGCGTACAGCGTCTATCTGCAACACAGGAACCCTATATAATAAAGAGCGTACAGCGTCTATCTGCAACACAGGACCTTATATAATAAAGAGCGTACAGCTTCTATCTGCAACACAGGGACCCTATATAATAATGAGCGTACAGCGTCTATCTGCAACACAGGGACCCTATATAATAAAGAGCGTACAGTGTCTATCTGCAACACAGGAACCCTATATAATAAAGAGCGTACAGCGTCTATCTACAACACAGGGACCCTATATAATAAAGAGCGTACAGTGTCTATCTGCAACACAGGACCCTATATAATAAAGAGCGTACAGCGTCTATCTACAACACAGGGACCCTATATAATAAAGAGCGTACAGTGTCTATCTGCAACACAGGGACCCTATATAATAAAGAGCGTACAGCGTCTATCTGCAACACAGGAACCCTATATAATAAAGACCGTACAGCGTCTATCTACAACACAGGAACCCTATATAATAAAGAACGTACAGCGTCTATCTACAACACAGGAACCCTATATAATAAAGAGAGTACAGCGTCTATCTGCAACACAGGGACCCTATATAATAAAGAGCGTACAGCGTCTATCTGCAACACAGGAACCCTATATAATAAAGAGCGTACAGCGTCTATCTGCAACACAGGAACCCTATATAATAAAGAGCGTACAGCGTCTATCTGCAACACAGGACCTTATATAATAAAGAGCGTACAGCTTCTATCTGCAACACAGGGACCCTATATAATAATGAGCGTACAGCGTCTATCTGCAACACAGGGACCCTATATAATAAAGAGCGTACAGTGTCTATCTACAACACAGGGACCCTATATAATAAAGAGCGTACAGCGTCTATCTACAACACAGGGACCCTATATAATAAAGACCGTACAGCGTCTATCTGCAACACAGGACCCTATATAATAAAGAGCGTACAGCGTCTATCTGCAACACAGGGACCCTATATAATAAAGAGCGTACAGTGTCTATCTACAACACAGGAACCTTATATAATAAAGAGCGTACAGCGTCTATCTACAACACAGGGACCCTATATAATAAAGAGCGTACAGCGTCTATCTACAACACAGGGACCCTATATAATAAAGAGCGTACAGTGTCTATCTACAACACAGGAACCCTATATAATAAAGAGCATACAGCGTCTATCTACAACACAGGGACCCTATATAATAAAGAGCGTACAGCGTCTATCTACAACACAGGAACCCTATATAATAAAGAGCGTACAGAATCTATCTGTAACACAGGAACCCTATATAATAAAGAGCGTACAGCGTCTATCTACAACACAGGAACCCTATATAATAAAGAGCGTACAGCATCTATCTGCAACACAGGAACCCTATATAATAAAGAGCGTACAGTGTCTATCTACAACACAGGAACCCTATATAATAAAGAGCGTACAGCGTCTATCTGCAACACATGACCCTATATAATAAAGAGCGTAGAGTGTCTATCTACAACACAGGAACCCTATATAATAAAGAGCGTACAGTGTCTATCTACAACACAGGAACCCTATATAATAAAGAGCGTACAGCGTCTATCTGCAACACAGGACCCTATATAATAAAGAGCGTAGAGTGTCTATCTACAACACAGGGACCCTATATAATAAAGAGCGTACAGCATCTATGTGCAACACAGGAACCCTATATAATAAAGAGCGTACAGTGTCTATCTACAACACAGGAACCCTATATAATAAAGAGCGTACAGCGTCTATCTGCAACACAGGAACCCTATATAATAAAGAGCGTACAGCGTCTATCTGCAACACAGGACCTTATATAATAAAGAGCGTACAGCTTCTATCTGCAACACAGGGACCCTATATAATAATGAGCGTACAGCGTCTATCTGCAACACAGGGACCCTATATAATAAAGAGCGTACAGTGTCTATCTGCAACACAGGAACCCTATATAATAAAGAGCGTACAGCGTCTATCTACAACACAGGGACCCTATATAATAAAGAGCGTACAGTGTCTATCTGCAACACAGGACCCTATATAATAAAGAGCGTACAGCGTCTATCTACAACACAGGGACCCTATATAATAAAGAGCGTACAGTGTCTATCTGCAACACAGGGACCCTATATAATAAAGAGCGTACAGCGTCTATCTGCAACACAGGAACCCTATATAATAAAGACCGTACAGCGTCTATCTACAACACAGGAACCCTATATAATAAAGAACGTACAGCGTCTATCTACAACACAGGAACCCTATATAATAAAGAGAGTACAGCGTCTATCTGCAACACAGGGACCCTATATAATAAAGAGCGTACAGCGTCTATCTGCAACACAGGAACCCTATATAATAAAGAGCGTACAGCGTCTATCTGCAACACAGGAACCCTATATAATAAAGAGCGTACAGCGTCTATCTGCAACACAGGACCTTATATAATAAAGAGCGTACAGCTTCTATCTGCAACACAGGGACCCTATATAATAATGAGCGTACAGCGTCTATCTGCAACACAGGGACCCTATATAATAAAGAGCGTACAGTGTCTATCTACAACACAGGGACCCTATATAATAAAGAGCGTACAGCGTCTATCTACAACACAGGGACCCTATATAATAAAGACCGTACAGCGTCTATCTGCAACACAGGACCCTATATAATAAAGAGCGTACAGCGTCTATCTGCAACACAGGGACCCTATATAATAAAGAGCGTACAGTGTCTATCTACAACACAGGAACCCTATATAATAAAGAGCATACAGCGTCTATCTACAACACAGGGACCCTATATAATAAAGAGCGTACAGCGTCTATCTACAACACAGGAACCCTATATAATAAAGAGCGTACAGAATCTATCTGTAACACAGGAACCCTATATAATAAAGAGCGTACAGCGTCTATCTACAACACAGGAACCCTATATAATAAAGAGCGTACAGCATCTATCTGCAACACAGGAACCCTATATAATAAAGAGCGTACAGTGTCTATCTACAACACAGGAACCCTATATAATAAAGAGCGTACAGCGTCTATCTGCAACACATGACCCTATATAATAAAGAGCGTAGAGTGTCTATCTACAACACAGGAACCCTATATAATAAAGAGCGTACAGCGTCTATCTACAACACAGGAACCCTATATAATAAAGAGCGTACAGCGTCTATCTACAACACAGGAACCCTATATAATAAAGAGCGTACAGCGTCTATCTACAACACAGGAACCCTATATAATAAAGAGCGTACAGCGTCTATCTACAACACAGGAACCCTATATAATAAAGAGCGTACAGCGTCTATCTACAACACAGGAACCCTATATAATAAAGAGCGTACAGCGTCTATCTACAACACAGGAACCCTATATAATAAAGAGCGTACAGCGTCTATCTACAACACAGGAACCCTATATAATAAAGAGCGTACAGCGTCTATCTGCAACACAGGGACCCTATATAATAAAGAGCGTACAGCGTCTATCTGCAACACAGGGACCCCTATATAATAAAGAGCGTACAGCGTCTATCTACAACACAGGAACCCTATATAATAAAGAGTGTACAGCGTCTATCTACAACACAGGGACCCTATATAATAAAGAGCTTACAGTGTCTATCTACAACACAGGAACCCTATATAATAAAGAGCGTACAGCATCTATCTACAACACAGGAACCCTATATAATAAAGACCGTACAGCGTCTATCTACAAGACAGGGACCCTATATAATAAAGAACGTACAGCGTCTATCTACAACACAGGAACCCTATATAATAAAGAGCGTACAGCGTCTATCTGCAACACAGGAACCCTATATAATAAAGAGCGTACAGTGTCTATCTACAACACAGGAACCCTATATAATAAGGAGCGTACAGTGTCTATCTGCAACACAGGAACCCTATATAATAAAGAGCATACAGCGTCTATCTGCAACACAGAGACCCCTATATAATAAAGAGCGTACAGCGTCTATCTACAACACAGGAACCCTATATAATAAAGAGTGTACAGCGTCTATCTACAACACAGGGACCCTATATAATAAAGAGCGTACAGCATCTATCTACAACACAGGGACCCTATATAATAAAGAGTGTACAGCGTCTATCTGCAACACAGGAACCCTATATAATAAAGACCGTACAGCGTCTATCTACAACACAGGGACCCTATATAATAAAGAACGTACAGCGTCTATCTGCAACACAGGAACCCTATATAATAAAGAACGTACAGCGTCTATCTACAACACAGGAACCCTATATAACAAAGATCGTACAGCGTCTATCTACAACACAGGAACCCTATATAATAAAGAGCGTACAGCGTCTATCTGCATCACAGGGACCCTATATAATAAAGAGCGTACAGCGTCTATCTACAACACAGGAACCCTATATAATAAAGAGCGTACAGCGTCTATCTACAACACAGGGACCCTATATAATAAAGAGCGTACAACGTCTATCTGCAACACAGGAACCCTATATAATAAAGAGCGTACAGCGTCTATCTACAACACAGGAACCCTATATAATAAAGAGCGTACATAGTCTATCTACAACACAGGAACCCTATATAATAAAGAGAGTACAGCGTCTATCTACAACACAGGGACCCTATATAATAAAGAGCGTACAGCGTCTATCTGCAACACAGGGACCCTATATAATAAAGAGCGTACAGCGTCTATCTACAACACAGGAACCCTATATAATAAAGAGCGCACAGCGTCTATCTACAACACAGGAACCCTATATAATAAAGAACGTACAGCGTCTATCTGCAACACAGGGACCCTATATAATAAAGAGCGTACAGCGTCTATCTGCAACACAGGGACCCTATATAATAAAGAGCGTACAGCGTCTATCTACAACACAGGAACCCTATATAATAAAGAGCGTACAGCGTCTATCTACAACACAGGGACCCTATATAATAAAGAGCGTACAGCGTCTATCTACAACACAGGAACCCTATATAATAAAGAGCGTACAGCGTCTATCTGCATCACAGAGACCCTATATAATAAAGAGCGTACAGCGTCTATCTACAACACAGGAACCCTATATAATAAAGAGCGTACAGCGTCTATCTGCAACACAGGAACCCTATATAATAAAGAGCGTACAACGTCTATCTGCAACACAGGAACCCTATATAATAAAGACCGTACAGCGTCTATCTGCAACACAGGAACCCTATATAATAAAGACCGTACAGCGTCTATCTGCAACACAGGAACCCTATATAATAAAGAGCGTACAGCGTCTATCTGCAACACAGGAACCCTATATAATAAAGAGCGTACAGCGTCTATCTGCAACACAGGAACCCTATATAATAAAGACCGTACAGCTTCTATCTGCAACACAGGGACCCTATATAATAAAGAGCGTACATCTTCTATCTGCATCACAGAGACCCTATATAATAAAGAGCGTACAGCGTCTATCTACAACACAGGAACCCTATATAATAAAGAGCGTACAGCGTCTATCTGCAACACAGGAACCCTATATAATAAAGAGCGTACAGCGTCTATCTGCAACACAGGAACCCTATATAATAAAGACCGTACAGCTTCTATCTGCAACACAGGGACCCTATATAATAAAGAGCGTACATCTTCTATCTGCATCACAGAGACCCTATATAATAAAGAGCGTACAGCGTCTATCTACAACACAGGAACCCTATATAATAAAGAGCGTACAGTGTCTATCTACAACACAGGAACCCTATATAATAAAAAGCGTACAGCGTCTATCTGCAACACAGGAACCCTATATAATAAAGAACGTACAGTGTCTATCTGCAACACAGGAACCCTATATAATAAAGAGCGCACAGTGTCTATCTGCAACACAGGAACCCTATATAATAAAGAACGTACAGCGTCTATCTGCAACACAGGAACCCTATATAATAAAGAGCGTACAGTGTCTATCTACAACACAGGAACCTTATATAATAAAGAGCGTACAGCGTCTATCTACAGCACAGGAACCCTATATAATAAAGAGCGTACAGCGTCTATCTGCAACACAGGAACCCTATATAATAAAGAGCGTACAGCGTCTATCTGCAACACAGGAACCCTATATAATAAAGAGCGTACAGTGTCTATCTGCAACACAGGAACCCTATATAATAAAGAGCGTACAGCGTCTATCTACAACACAGGGACCCTATATAATAAAGAGCGTACAGCGTCTATCTGCAACACAGGAACCCTATATAATAAAGAGCGTACAGCGTCTATCTGCAACACAGGAACCCTATATAATAAAGAGCGTACAGCGTCTATCTGCAACACAGGAACCCTATATAATAAAGAGCGTACAGTGTCTATCTGCAACACAGGAACCCTATATAATAAAGAGCGTACAGCGTCTATCTGCAACACAGGGACCCTATATAATAAAGAGCGTACAGCGTCTATCTGTAACACAGGGACCCTATATAATAAAGAGCGTACAGCATCTATCTGCAACACAGGAACCCTATATAATAAAGAGCGTACAGTGTCTATCTACAACACAGGAACCCTATATAATAAAGAGTGTACAGCGTCTATCTACAACACAGGGACCCTATATAATAAAGAGCGTACAGCGTCTATCTACAACACAGGAACCCTATATAATAAAGAGCGTACAGCGTCTATCTACAACACAGGAACCCTATATAATAAAGAGCGTACAGCGTCTATCTACAACACAGGAACCCTATATAATAAAGAGCGTACAGCATCTATCTACAACACAGGAACCCTATATAATAAAGAGCGTACAGCGTGTATCTACAACACAGGGACCCTATATAATAAAGAGTGTACAGCGTCTATCTACAGCACAGGAACCCTATATAATAAAGAGAGTACAGCGTCTATCTGTAACACAGGGACCCTATATAATAAAGAGCGTACAGCGTCTATCTACAACACAGGAACCCTATATAATAAAGAGCGTACAGTGTCTATCTGCAACACAGGGACCCTATATAATAAAGAGTGTACAGCGTCTATCTACAACACAGGGACCCTATATAATAAAGACCGTACAGCGTCTATCAACAAAACAGGAACCCTATATAATAAAGAGCGTACAGCGTCTATCTGCAACACAGGGACCCTATATAATAAAGAGAGTACAGCGTCTATCTACATCACAGGAACCCTATATAATAAAGAGCGTACAGCGTCTATCTGCATCACAGGAACCCTATATAATAAAGAGCGTACAGCGTCTATCTACAACACAGGAACCCTATATAATAAAGAGCGCACAGCGTCTATCTACAACACAGGAACCCTATATAATAAAGAGTGTACAGCGTCTATCTACAACACAGGAACCCTATATAATAAAGAGCGTACAGCGTCTATCTACAACACAGGAACCCTATATAATAAAGAGCGTACAGCGTCTATCTACAACACAGGAACCCTATATAATAAAGACCGTACAGCGTCTATCTACAACACAGGGACCCTATATAATAAAGAGCTTACAGCGTCTATCTACAACACAGGGACCCTATATAATAAAGAGCGTACAGCGTCTATCTACAACACAGGAACCCTATATAATAAAGAGCTTACAGCATCTATCTACAACACAGGGACCCTATATAATAAAGAGCGTACAGCGTCTATCTACAACACAGGGACCCTATATAATAAAGAGCGTACAGTGTCTATCTACAACACAGGAACCCTATATAATAAAGAGCGTACAGCGTCTATCTACAACACAGGAACCCTATATAATAAAGACCGTACAGCGTCTATCTACAACACAGGAACCCTATATAATAAAGACCGTACAGCGTCTATCTACAACACAGGAACCCTATATAATAAAGAGCGTACAGTGTCTATCTGCAACACAGGAACCCTATATAATAAAGAGCGTACAGCGTCTATCTACAACACAGGGACCCTATATAATAAAGAGCGTACAGTGTCTATCTACAACACAGGAACCCTATATAATAAAGAGCGTACAGCGTCTATCTACAACACAGGAACCCTATATAATAAACAGCGCACAGCGTCTATCTACAACACAGGAACCCTATATAATAAAGAGCGTACAGCGTCTATCTACAACACAGGGACCCTATATAATAAAGAGCGTACAGTGTCTATCTACAACACAGGAACCCTATATAATAAGGAGCGTACAGTGTCTATCTGCAACACAGGAACCCTATATAATAAAGAGCGTACAGCGTCTATCTACAACACAGGGACCCTATATAATACAGAGCGTACAGCATCTATCTACAATACAGGAACCCTATATAATAAAGAGCATACAGCGTCTATCTACAACACAGGAACCCTATATAATAAAGACCGTACAGTGTCTATCTACAACACAGGAACCCTATATAATAAAGAGCGTACAGCGTCTATCTGCAACACAGTAACCCTATATAATAAAGAGCATACAGCGTCTATCTACAACACAGGAACCCTATATAATAAAGAGCGTACAGCGTCTATCTGCAACACAGGGACCCTATATAATAAAGAGCGTACAGCGTCTATCTACAACACAGGAACCCTATATAATAAAGAGCGTACAGCGTCTATCTACAACACAGGGACCCTATATAATACAGAGCGTACAGCATCTATCTACAACACAGGAACCCTATATAATAAAGAGCGTACAGCGTCTATCTGCAACACAGTAACCCTATATAATAAAGAGCGTACAGCGTCTATCTACAACACAGGGACCCTATATAATACAGAGCGTACAGTATCTATCTACAACACAGGAACCCTATATAATAAAGAGCATACAGCGTCTATCTACAACACAGGAACCCTATATAATAAAGAGCGTACAGCGTCTATCTGCAACACAGGAACCCTATATAATAAAGAGCGTACAGCGTCTATCTACAGCACAGGAACCCTATATAATAAAGAGCGTACAGCGTCTATCTGCAACACAGGAACCCTATATAATAAAGAGAGTACAGCGTCTATCTGCAACACAGGAACCCTATATAATAAAGAGCGTACAGCGTCTATCTACAACACAGGAACCCTATATAATAAAGAGCGTACATAGTCTATCTACAACACAGGAACCCTATATAATAAAGAGCGTACAGCGTCTATCTGCAACACAGGAACCCTATATAATAAAGAGAGTACAGTGTCTATCTGCAACACAGGAACCCTATATAATAAAGAGAGTACAGCGTCTATCTGCAACACAGGAACCCTATATAATAAAGAGCGTACAGCGTCTATCTACAGCACAGGAACCCTATATAATAAAGAGCGTACAGCGTCTATCTACAACACAGGGACCCTATATAATAAAGAGCGTACAGCGTCTATCTACAACACAGGAACCCTATATAATAAAGAGCGTACAGCGTCTATCTACAACACAGGAACCCTATATAATAAAGAGCGTACAGCGTCTATCTGCAACACAGGAACCCTATATAATAAAGAGCGTACAGCGTCTATCTACAGCACAGGAACCCTATATAATAAAGAGCGTACAGCGTCTATCTACAGCACAGGAACCCTATATAATAAAGAGCGTACAGCGTCTATCTACAACACAGGGACCCTATATAATAAAGAGCGTACAGCGTCTATCTACAACACAGGAACCCTATATAATAAAGAGCGTACAGCGTCTATCTACAACACAGGAACCCTATATAATAAAGAGCGTACAGCGTCTATCTGCAACACAGGAACCCTATATAATAAAGAGAGTACAGCATCTATCTACAGCACAGGAACCCTATATAATAAAGAGCGTACAGCGTCTATCTGCAACACAGGAACCCTATATAATAAAGAGCGTACAGTGTCTATCTGCAACACAGGAACCCTATATAATAAAGAGCGTACAGCGTCTATCTACAACACAGGAACCCTATATAATAAAGAGCGTACAGCGTCTATCTACAACACAGGAACCCTATATAATAAAGAGCGTACAGTGTCTATCTACAACACAGGGACCCTATATAATAAAGAGCGTACAGTGTCTATCTACAACACAGGAACCCTATATAATAAAGAGTGTACAGCGTCTATCTGCAACACAGGAACCCTATATAATAAAGAGCGTACAGCGTCTATCTACAACACAGGGACCCTATATAATAAAGAGCGTACAGCGTCTATCTACAACACAGGGACCCTATATAATAAAGAGCGTACAGCGTCTATCTGCAACACAGGAACCCTATATAATAAAGAGCGTACAGCGTCTATCTACAACACAGGAACCCTATATAATAAAGAGAGTACAGCATCTATCTGCAACACAGGAACCCTATATAATAAAGAGCGTACAGCGTCTATCTGCAACACAGGAACCCTATATAATAAAGAGCGTACAGCGTCTATCTACAACACAGGAACCCTATATAATAAAGAGCGTACAGCGTCTATCTACAACACAGGAACCCTATATAATAAATACCGTACAGCGTCTATCTACAACACAGGAACCCTATATAATAAAGAGCGTACAGCGTCTATCTACAACACAGGAACCCTATATAATAAAGACAGTACAGCGTCTATCTGCAACACAGGGACCCTATATAATAAAGAGCGTACAGCGTCTATCTACAACACAGGAACCCTATATAATAAAGAGCGTACAGCGTCTATCTACAACACAGGAACCCTATATAATAAAGAACGTACAGTGTCTATCTACAACACAGGACCCTATATAATAAAGAGTGTACAGCGTCTATCTACAACACAGGGACCCTATATAATAAAGACCGTACAGCGTCTATCTACAACACAGGAACCCTATATAATAAAGAACGTACAGCGGCTATCTGCAACACAGAGACCCCTATATAATAAAGAGCGTACAGCGTCTATCTACAACACAGGAACCCTATATAATAAAGAGCGTACAGCGTCTATCTGCAACACAGGAACCCTATATAATAAAGAGCGTACAGCGTCTATCTACAACACAGGGACCCAATATAATAAAGTGCGTACAGTGTCTATCTGCAACACAGGGACCCTATATAATAAAGAGCGTACAGCGTCTATCTACAACACAGGGACCCTATATAATAAAGAGCGTACAGTGTCTATCTGCAACACAGGGACCCTATATAATAAAGAGAGTACAGCGTCTATCTGCAACACAGGAACCCTATATAATAAAGAGCGTACAGCGTCTATCTGCAACACAGGAACCCTATATAATAAAGAGAGTACAGCGTCTATCTGCAACACAGGAACCCTATATAATAAAGAGCGTACAGCGTCTATCTGCAACACAGGAACCCTATATAATAAAGAGAGTACAGCGTCTATCTGCAACACAGGAACCCTATATAATAAAGAGTGTACAGCGTCTATCTGCAACACAGGGACCCTATATAATAAAGAGTGTACAGCGTCTATCTGCAACACAGGGACCCTATATAATAAAGAGCGTACAGCGTCTATCTGCAACACAGGAACCCTATATAATAAAGAGCGTACAGCGTCTATCTGCAACACAGGGACCCTATATAATAAAGAGCGTACAGTGTCTATCTACAACACAGGAACCCTATATAATAAAGAGAGTACAGCGTCTATCTACAACACAGGAACCCTATATAATAAAGAGAGTACAGCGTCTATCTGCAACACAGGAACCCTATATAATAAAGAGCATACAGCGTCTATCTACAACACAGGAACCCTATATAATAAAGAGCGCACAGCGTCTATCTGCAACACAGGAACCCTATATAATAAAGAGCATACAGCGTCTATCTACAACACAGGAACCCTATATAATAAAGAGCGTACAGCGTCTATCTGCAACACAGGGACCCTATATAATAAAGAGCGTACAGCGTCTATCTGCAACACAGGAACCCTATATAATAAAGAGCGTACAACGTCTATCTACAACACAGGGACCCTATATAATAAAGAGCGTACAGCGTCTATCTGCAACACAGGAACCCTATATAATAAAGAGCGTACAGAGTCTATCTGCAACACAGGGACCCTATATAATAAAGACCGTACAGCGTCTATCTACAACACAGGGACCCTATATAATAAGGAGCGTACAGTGTCTATCTGCAACACAGGAACCCTATATAATAAAGAGCGTACAGCGTCTATCTACAACACAGGGACCCTATATAATAAAGAGCGTACAGCGTCTATCTACAACACAGGGACCCTATATAATACAGAGCGTACAGCATCTATCTACAATACAGGAACCCTATATAATAAAGAGCATACAGCGTCTATCTACAACACAGGAACCCTATATAATAAAGACCGTACAGTGTCTATCTACAACACAGGAACCCTATATAATAAAGAGCGTACAGCGTCTATCTGCAACACAGTAACCCTATATAATAAAGAGCATACAGCGTCTATCTACAACACAGGAACCCTATATAATAAAGAGCGTACAGCGTCTATCTGCAACACAGGGACCCTATATAATAAAGAGCGTACAGCGTCTATCTACAACACAGGAACCCTATATAATAAAGAGCGTACAGCGTCTATCTACAACACAGGAACCCTATATAATAAAGAGTGTACAGCGTCTATCTACAACACAGGAACCCTATATAATAAAGACCGTACAGCGTCTATCTGCAACACAGGGACCCTATATAATAAAGAGCGTACAGCGTCTATCTGCAACACAGGAACCCTATATAATAAAGAGCGTACAGCGTCTATCTGCAACACAGGAACCCTATATAATACAGAGCGTACAGCATCTATCTACAACACAGGAACCCTATATAATAAAGAGCGTACAGCGTCTATCTGCAACACAGTAACCCTATATAATAAAGAGCGTACAGCGTCTATCTACAACACAGGGACCCTATATAATACAGAGCGTACAGCATCTATCTACAACACAGGAACCCTATATAATAAAGAGCATACAGCGTCTATCTACAACACAGGGACCCTATATAATAAAGAGCGTACAGCGTCTATCTACAACACAGGAACCCTATATAATAAAGAGCGTACAGCGTCTATCTACAGCACAGGAACCCTATATAATAAAGAGCGTACAGCGTCTATCTGCAACACAGGAACCCTATATAATAAAGAGAGTACAGCGTCTATCTGCAACACAGGAACCCTATATAATAAAGAGCGTACAGCGTCTATCTACAACACAGGAACCCTATATAATAAAGAGCGTACATAGTCTATCTACAACACAGGAACCCTATATAATAAAGAGCGTACAGCGTCTATCTGCAACACAGGAACCCTATATAATAAAGAGAGTACAGTGTCTATCTGCAACACAGGAACCCTATATAATAAAGAGAGTACAGCGTCTATCTACAACACAGGAACCCTATATAATAAAGAGCGTACAGCGTCTATCTACAACACAGGGACCCTATATAATAAAGAGCGTACAGCGTCTATCTACAACACAGGAACCCTATATAATAAAGAGCGTACAGCGTCTATCTACAACACAGGAACCCTATATAATAAAGAGCGTACAGCGTCTATCTGCAACACAGGAACCCTATATAATAAAGAGAGTACAGCATCTATCTACAACACAGGAACCCTATATAATAAAGAGAGTACAGCGTCTATCTGCAACACAGGAACCCTATATAATAAAGAGAGTACAGCATCTATCTACAACACAGGAACCCTATATAATAAAGAGCGTACAGCGTCTATCTGCAACACAGGAACCCTATATAATAAAGAGCGTACAGCGTCTATCTGCAACACAGGAACCCTATATAATAAAGAGCGTACAGCGTCTATCTACAACACAGGGACCCTATATAATAAAGAGCTTACAGCGTCTATCTACAACACAAGAACCCTATATAATAAAGAGCGTACAGCGTCTATCTACAACACAGGAACCCTATATAATAAAGAGAGTACAGCATCTATCTGCAACACAGGAACCCTATATAATAAAGAGCGTACAGCGTCTATCTGCAACACAGGAACCCTATATAATAAAGAGCGTACAGCGTCTATCTACAACACAGGGACCCTATATAATAAAGAGCGTACAGCGTCTATCTGCAACACAGGGACCCTATATAATAAAGAGCGTACAGCGTCTATCTGCAACACAGGAACCCTATATAATAAAGAGCGTACAGCGTCTATCTGCAACACAGGGACCCTATATAATAAAGAGCGTACAGCGTCTATCTACAACACAGGAACCCTATATAATAAAGAGCGTACAGCGTCTATCTGTAACACAGGAACCCTATATAATAAAGAGCGTACAGCGTCTATCTACAACACAGGAACCCTATATAATAAAGAACGTACAGTGTCTATCTACAACACAGGACCCTATATAATAAAGAGTGTACAGCATCTATCTACAACACAGGGACCCTATATAATAAAGACCGTACAGCGTCTATCTACAACACAGGAACCCTATATAATAAAGAACGTACAGCGTCTATCTGCAACACAGGGACCCTATATAATAAAGAGAGTACAGCGTCTATCTACAACACAGGAACCCTATATAATAAAGAGCGTACAGCGTCTATCTGCAACACAGAGACCCCTATATAATAAAGAGCGTACAGCGTCTATCTACAACACAGGAACCCTATATAATAAAGAGCGTACAGCGTCTATCTGCAACACAGGAACCCTATATAATAAAGAGCGTACAGCGTCTATCTACAACACAGGGACCCTATATAATAAAGAGCGTACAGTGTCTATCTGCAACACAGGGACCCTATATAATAAAGAGCGTACAGCGTCTATCTACAACACAGGGACCCTATATAATAAAGAGCGTACAGTGTCTATCTGCAACACAGGGACCCTATATAATAAAGAGAGTACAGCGTCTATCTGCAACACAGGAACCCTATATAATAAAGAGCGTACAGCGTCTATCTGCAACACAGGAACCCTATATAATAAAGAGAGTACAGCGTCTATCTGCAACACAGGAACCCTATATAATAAAGAGCGTACAGCGTCTATCTGCAACACAGGAACCCTATATAATAAAGAGAGTACAGCGTCTATCTGCAACACAGGAACCCTATATAATAAAGAGTGTAGAGCGTCTATCTACAACACAGGAACCCTATATAATAAAGAGCGTACAGTGTCTATCTGCAACACAGGGACCCTATATAATAAAGAGCATACAGCGTCTATCTGCAACACAGGAACCCTATATAATAAAGAGCGTACAGCGTCTATCTACAACACAGGAACCCTATATAATAAAGAGCGTACAGCGTCTATCTGCAACACAGGGACCCTATATAATAAAGAGAGTACAGCGGCTATCTACAACACAGGAACCCTATATAATAAAGAGCGTACAGCGTCTATCTACAACACAGGAACCCTATATAATAAAGAGCGTACAGTGTCTATCTGCAACACAGGGACCCTATATAATAAAGAGCATACAGCGTCTATCTACAACACAGGAACCCTATATAATAAAGAGCATACAGCGTCTATCTGCAACACAGGAACCCTATATAATAAAGAGCGTACAGCGTCTATCTACAACACAGGAACCCTATATAATAAAGAGCGTACAGCGTCTATCTGCAACACAGGGACCCTATATAATAAAGAGTGTACAGCGTCTATCTGCAACACAGGAACCCTATATAATAAAGAGTGTACAGCGTCTATCTGCAACACAGGGACCCTATATAATAAAGAGCGTACAGCGTCTATCTACAACACAGGGACCCTATATAATAAAGAGTGTACAGCGTCTATCTGCAACACAGGAACCCTATATAATAAAGAGTGTACAGCGTCTATCTGCAACACAGGGACCCTATATAATAAAGAGCGTACAGCGTCTATCTACAACACAGGAACCCTATATAATAAAGAGCGTACAGCGTCTATCTACAACACAGGAACCCTATATAATAAAGAGCGTACAGCGTCTATCTGCAACACAGGAACCCTATATAATAAAGAGCGTACAGCGTCTATCTACAACACAGGAACCCTGTATAATAAAGAGCGTACAGCGTCTATCTACAACACAGGGACCCTATATAATAAAGAGCGTACAGCGTCTATCTACAACACAGGAACCCTATATAATAAAGAGCGTACAGTGTCTATCTGCAACACAGGAACCCTATATAATAAAGAGCATACAG
The DNA here is from genome assembly GCF_050947455.1 of Rhinoderma darwinii. Classification (NCBI taxonomy): domain Eukaryota; kingdom Metazoa; phylum Chordata; class Amphibia; order Anura; family Rhinodermatidae; genus Rhinoderma; species Rhinoderma darwinii. The sequence goes on from NW_027461990.1 coordinate 56,813, forward strand.
CGTCTATCTACAACACAGGAACCCTATATAATAAAGAGCGTACAGCGTCTATCTACAACACAGGAACCCTATATAATAAAGAGCTTACAGCGTCTATCTACAACACAGGAACCCTATATAATAAAGAGCGTACAGCGTCTATCTGCAACACAGGAACCCTATATAATAAAGAGCTTACAGCGTCTATCTACAACACAGGAACCCTATATAATAAAGAGCGTACAGCATCTATCTGCAACACAGGAACCCTATATAATAAAGAGCGTACAGCGTCTATCTACAACACAGGAACCCTATATAATAAAGAGCGTACAGCGTATATCTGCAACACAGGAACCCTATATAATAAAGAGCGTACAGCGTCTATCTACAACACAGGAACCCTATATAATAAAGAGCGTACAGCGTCTATATACAACACAGGGACCCTATATAATAAAGAGCGTACAGTGTCTATCTGCAACACAGGAACCCTATATAATAAAGAGCGTACAGCGTCTATCTACAACACAGGGACCCTATATAATAAAGAGCGTACAGCGTCTATCTACAACACAGGAACCCTATATAATAAAGAGCGTACAGTGTCTATCTGCAACACAGGAACCCTATATAATACAGAGCGTACAGCGTCTATCTACAACACAGGAACCCTATATAATAAAGAGCGTACAGCGTCTATCTGCAACACAGGAACCCTATATAATAAAGAGCGTACAGCGTCTATCTGCAACACAGGGACCCTATATAATAAAGAGCGTACAGCGTCTATCTACAACACAGGAACCCTATATAATAAAGAGCGTACAGCGTCTATCTGCAACACAGGAACCCTATATAATAAAGAGCGTACAGCGTCTATCTGCAACACAGGGACCCTATATAATAAAGAGCGTACAGCGTCTATCTGCAACACAGGAACCCTATATAATAAAGAGCGTACAGCGTCTATCTGCAACACAGGGACCCTATATAATAAAGAGCGTACAGCGTCTATCTACAACACAGGGACCCTATATAATAAGGAGCGTACAGCGTCTATCTGCAACACAGGAACCCTATATAATACAGAGAGTACAGCGTCTATCTACAACACAGGAACCCTATATAATAAAGAGCGTACAGTGTCTATCTACAGCACAGGAACCCTATATAATAAAGAGCGTACAGCGTCTATCTACAACACAGGAACCTTATATAATAAAGAGCGTACAGCGTCTATCTGCAACACAGGAACCTTATATAATAAAGAGCGTACAGCGTCTATCTGCAACACAGGAACCCTATATAATAAAGAGCGTACAGCGTCTATCTACAACACAGGAACCTTATATAATAAAGAGCGTACAGCGTCTATCTGCAACACAGGGACCCTATATAATAAAGAGCGTACAGCGTCTATCTGCAACACAGGAACCCTATATAATAAAGACCGTACAGCGTCTATCTACAACACAGGAACCCTATATAATAAAGACCGTACAGCGTCTATCTGCAACACAGGACCCCTATATAATAAAGAGCGTACAGCGTCTATCTACAACACAGGAACCTTATATAATAAAGAGCGTACAGCGTCTATCTACAACACAGGGACCCTATATAATAAAGAGCATACAGCGTCTATCTGCAACACAGGAACCCTATATAATAAAGAGCGTACAGCGTCTATCTACAACACAGGGACCCTATATAATAAAGAGCGTACAGTGTCTATCTACAACACAGGGACCCTATATAATAAAGAGCGTACAGCGTCTATCTGCAACACAGGACCCCTATATAATAAAGAGCGTACAGCGTCTATCTGCAACACAGGACCCCTATATAATAAAGAGCGTACAGCGTCTATCTACAACACAGGAACCTTATATAATAAAGAGCGTACAGCGTCTATCTACAACACAGGGACCCTATATAATAAAGAGCATACAGCGTCTATCTGCAACACAGGAACCCTATATAATAAAGAGCGTACAGCGTCTATCTACAACACAGGGACCCTATATAATAAAGAGCGTACAGCGTCTATCTACAACACAGAGACCCTATATAATAAAGAGCGTACAGTGTCTATCTACAACACAGGAACCCTATATAATAAAGAGCGTACAGCGTCTATCTACAACACAGGAACCCTATATAATAAAGAGCGTACAGCGTCTATCTGCAACACAGGGACCCTATATAATAAAGAGCGTACAGCGTCTATCTGCAACACAGGAACCCTATATAATAAAGAGCGTACAGCGTCTATCTACAGCACAGGAACCCTATATAATAAAGAGCGTACAGCATCTATCTACAACACAGGAACCCTATATAATAAAGAGCGTACAGCGTCTATCTACAACACAGGAACCCTATATAATAAAGAGCGTACAGCGTCTATCTACAACACAGGGACCCTATATAATAAAGAACGTACAGTGTCTATCTACAACACAGGACCCTATATAATAAAGAGTGTACAGCATCTATCTACAACACAGGAACCCTATATAATAAAGAGCGTACAGCGTCTATCTGCAACACAGGAACCCTATATAATAAAGAGCGTACAGCGTCTACCTACAACACAGGAACCCTATATAATAAAGAGCGTACAGCGTCTATCTGCAACACAGGAACCCTATATAATAAAGAGCGTACAGCGTCTATCTACAACACAGGAACCCTATATAATAAAGAGAGTACAGTGTCTATCTACAACACAGGAACCCTATATAATAAAGAGCGCACAGCGTCTATCTACAACACAGGGACCCTATATAATAAAGAGCGTACAGCGTCTATCTGCAACACAGGAACCCTATATAATAAAGACCGTACAGCGTCTATCTACAACACAGGAACCCTATATAATAAAGAGCGTACAGCGGCTATCTACAGCACAGGAACCCTATATAATAAAGAGCGTACAGCGTCTATCTACAACACAGGGACCCTATATAATAAAGAGCGTACAGCGTCTATCTACAACACAGGAACCCTATATAATAAAGAGCTTACAGCGTCTATCTGCAACACAGGAACCCTATATAATAAAGAGCGTACAGCGTCTATCTACAACACAGGGACCCTATATAATAAAGAGCGTACAGTGTCTATCTGCAACACAGGAACCCTATATAATAAAGAGTGTACAGTGTCTATCTACAACACAGGGACCCTATATAATAAAGAGCTTACAGCGTCTATCTACAACACAGGAACCCTATATAATAAAGAGCGTACAGCGTCTATCTACAACACAGGGACCCTATATAATAAAGAGCGTACAGCGTCTATCTGCAACACAGAGACCCTATATAATAAAGAGCGTACAGCGTCTATCTGCAACACAGGGACCCTATATAATAAAGAGCGTACAGCGTCTATCTACAACACAGGACCCTATATAATAAAGAGCGTACAGCGTCTATCTACAACACAGGAACCCTATATAATAAAGAGCGTACAGCGTCTATCTACAACACAGGAACCCTATATAATAAAGAGTGTACAGCATCTATCTACAACACAGGGACCCTATATAATAAAGAGCGTACAGCGTCTATCTACAACACAGGGACCCTATATAATAAAGAGCGTACAGCGTCTATCTACAACACAGGACCCTATATAATAAAGAGCGTACAGCGTCTATCTACAACACAGGAACCCTATATAATAAAGAGCGTACAGCGTCTATCTACAACACAGGAACCCTATATAATAAAGAGTGTACAGCGTCTATCTACAACACAGGGACCCTATATAATAAAGAGCGTACAGCGTCTATCTACAACACAGGAACCCTATATAATAAAGAGTGTACAGCGTCTATCTACAACACAGGGACCCTATATAATAAAGAGCGTACAGAGTCTATCTGCAACACAGGAACCCTATATAATAAAGAGCGTACAGCGTCTATCTACAACACAGGGACCCTATATAATAAAGTGAGTAGTGTCTATCTACAACACAGGAACCCTATATAATACAGAGCGTACAGCATCTATCTGCAACACAGGAACCCTATATAATAAAGAGCGTACAGCGTCTATCTGCAACACAGGAACCCTATATAATAAAGAGCGTACAGCGTCTATCTACAACACAGGGACCCTATATAATAAAGAGCGTACAGCGTCTATCTACAACACAGGGACCCTATATAATAAAGAGCGTACAGCGTCTATCTGCAACACAGGGACCCTATATAATAAAGAGCGTACAGCATCTATCTGCAACACAGGAACCCTATATAATAAAGACCGTACAGCGTCTATCTACAACACAGGGACCCTATATAATAAAGAGCGTACAGCGTCTATCTGCAACACAGGGACCCTATATAATAAAGAGCTTACAGCGTCTATCTACAACACAGGAACCCTATATAATAAAGAGCGTACAGCGTCTATCTACAACACAGGAACCCTATATAATAAAGAGTGTACAGCGTCTATCAACAACACAGGGACCCTATATAATAAAGAGCGTACAGCGTCTATCTACAACACAGGGACCCTATATAATAAAGAGCGTACAGCGTCTATCTACAACACAGGAACCCTATATAATAAAGAGCGTACAGCGTCTATCTGCAACACAGGAACCCTATATAATAAAGAGCAAGATTGACACTTCTATGGTCATGTATCAAACACATCAAAGAATCCTGAATGATTATGTTGATATGAAATGTACATATACTGTAGGTCACTAAGTTGCAATACAAAAATTGTATTACAAATTGTGCCCGAGGTTGATGGGTTAATTCACTATTATTGCACGAGAAGAAATGTTTCCACATCACATGTGATTGGTTAAGCCGAGTCTCATCACCGGGGGCCGTAGATGTAAAGCCCAGCGATGGGGAGGCCGGCTAGTGAGACAACCAATGCCGGTTACACATGAGTGGCCACACGGGCAGTAGAGGGCGCTCTTATGTTGTTACGTGTAATAAGCCGGAGCTCAGCCGCTGCCTCGCTGAATGAGCGCAGGGAGACCGTGAACGTCACAGGGAACTCTGGGAGATTGACCGTTAGAGCTGCTGAGCACACTGGGGATCAGCTGTACGATTATTCTACAATTAGTCAACCTTATGGCACAACACATGGTGGTGGAAGCAGTGTGATGATCTGTGAAAGCTCAACAGCGCCCCTTACCCAGTCAGCGTGGGGCAGGTACTGCAGTTTGTGGGTGACTAGGACAGTCGTTCTATTGATGTCTCTTAACATCTTCAGGATCCCGTCCTGCATGAGGTGGTCACTCAGGTGAATGTCCAGAGCGGAGAACGGGTCGTCCTGGAGGAGGAGAAGGATTATTACTGCGGACGTCTGATTACTAGAAATATCACAGCTCAATAGCAGCAACTTCTCTAATGGACACCCATGCTGACCCAATACGCCTCACAGCTGAGAGTTTGCTACAATGGTATGCAGTCTAAGATACAACTGTAACGAAGCCTGAGCTGTGAAAACTAAAACCACAGAGCCACGGGGGAAAACGGGGCGCTGTAAAACACCCACCCCAGTGTCCATAAAGGGGACACATCATCAGAGTAGGTGGGACCCATTGCCACATTGTACCAGGTGGTGTATCTGGGCCTCGCGTGGGCGCTGAGATGTCTAGGCCTCCTCTGGGCGCTGAGTCGTCTGGGCGCTGCGTTGTCTGGGCCGCATCTGGGCGCTGAGTCGTCTAGGCGCTGCGTCATCTGGGCGCTGCGTTGTCTGGGCGCTGCGTTGTCTGGGCCTCGTCTGGGCGCTGCGTTGTCTGGGCCTCGTCTGAGCGCTGCGTTGTCTGGGCCTCGTCTGGGCGCTGCGTTGACTGGGCCTCGTCTGGGCACTGCGTTGTCTGGGCCTCGTCTGGGCGCTGCGTTGTCTGGGCCTCGTCTGGGCGCTGCGTTGTCTGGGCCTCCTCTGGGCGCTGCATTGTCTGGGCCTCGTCTGGGCGCTGCGTTGTCTGGGCGCTGCGTTATCTGGGCCTCCTCTGGTCACAGCGTTGTCTGGGCCTCCTCTGGGCGGTGCGTTGTCTGGGCCTCGTCTGGGCGCTGCGTTGTCTGGGCCTCGTCTGCGTGCTGCGTTGTCTAGGCCTCCTCTGGGCAGGGCGTTGTCTGGGCCTCCTCTGGGCGGTGCGTTGTCTGGGCCTCGTCTGGGCGCTGCGTTGTCTGGCCCTCGTCTGGATGCTGCGTTGTCTGGGCCTCGTCTGGGCGAGGAGCAGTAGCCAGTAGTAGTAGAACAGAGTCTGGCAGTGTGTAATATACAACCTTGCAGCCCCAGACACATGTACCACACGCTGCGCCATTTCTCTGTTCTTCCAGTGAATAGAAGCAGCGCCAAGGACTATCCGACCTCTCTGTTCTGTCACGCCCGACAACTCAAACATACAAGATCCCTGAATGTCACACAACGTACGAGGTGAATGTCATGTGATTTGGTTCTCACCAGGAATACGACGCTCGTCTGCTGGTACAGAGCTCTCGCCACGCTGATACGCTGACGCTGACCCCCGGACAGGTTTATCCCCTGAAATACAGGACATGGCACCATGACAAGAGGGAGGCAAAGATTTATTTTTATTGATCGGTGATGATGTCACATGCAGGATTATGAAGTGTGCGCAAGTCCCAGCAGTGGACAGTCTTCTCACAGGTCTACTGAGCTATATACTGCAGATATATGATATACTATTAGGGATGAGAACATATCACACCTCCCCTCTGCTGCCCCCAGTGGTCACACACCGGCATCACTCACCCTTTCTCCAATCTGTGTCTGATCTCCGTGCGGCAGGATGTCGATATCTGGCTGCAGGGAGCAGGCGTCAATCACAGCTTTATACCTGCAGATACAGGATATATAATCACAGGAAACAATGTGAAATATACAACTAGAAATGACAGAAAGAAGTGTCCGGGGAACAGTGCAAATAACTCTCAGCGATGGCTGTAACTCCGGTGTCATGGGTATAATGGACTCTCAGCGATGGCTGTAACTCCGGTGTCATGGGGATAATGGACTATCAGCGATGGTTGTAACTCTAGTGTCATGGGTATAATGGACTCTCAGCGATGGGTGTAACTCTAGTGTCATGGGTATAATGGACTCTCAGCGATGGGTGTAACTCCGGTGTCATTGGGATAATGGACTCTCAGTGATGGGTGTAACTCCAGTGTCATCGAGATAATGGACTCTCAGTGATGGGTGTAACTCCGGTGTCATGAGGATAATGGACTCTCAGCGATGGCTGTAACTCCGGTGTCATGGGGATAATGGACTATCAGCGATGGTTGTAACTCTAGTGTCATGGGTATAATGGACTCTCAGCGATGGCTGTAACTCTAGTGTCATGGGTATAATGGACTCTCAGCGATGGGTGTAACTCCGGTGTCATTGGGATAATGGACTCTCAGCAATGGGTGTAACTCCGGTGTCATAGGGATAATGGACTCTCAGCAATGGGTGTAACTCCGGTGTCATGGGGATAATAGACTCTCAGCGATGGGTGTAACTCCGGTGTCATCAGGATAATGGACTCTCAGCGATGGGTGTAACTCCGGTGTCATAGGGATAATGGACTCTCAGCGATGGCTGTAACTCTAGTGTCATGGGTATAATGGACTCTCAGCGATGGGTGTAACTCCGGTGTCATCGGGATAATGGACTCTCAGCAATGGGTGTAACTCTAGTGTCATGGGTATAATGGACTCTCAGCGATGGGTGTAACTCCGGTGTCATCGGGATAATGGACTATCAGCGATGGTTGTAACTCTAGTGTCATGGGTATAATGGACTCTCAGCGATGGCTGTAACTCTAGTGTCATGGGTATAATGGACTCTCAGCGATGGGTGTAACTCCGGTGTCATTGGGATAATGGACTCTCAGCAATGGGTGTAACTCCGGTGTCATAGGGATAATGGACTCTCAGCAATGGGTGTAACTCCGGTGTCATCAGGATAATGGACTCTCAGCGATGGGTGTAACTCCGGTGTCATAGGGATAATGGACTCTCAGCGATGGCTGTAACTCTAGTGTCATGGGTATAATGGACTCTCAGCGATGGGTGTAACTCCGGTGTCATCGGGATAATGGACTCTCAGCAATGGGTGTAACTCCGGTGTCATGGGGATAATAGACTCTCAGCGATGGGTGTAACTCCGGTGTCATCGAGATAATGGACTCTCAGCGATGGGTGTAACTCCAGTGTCATAGGGATAATGGACTCTCAGCGATGGGTGTAACTCCGGTGTCATGGGGATAATAGACTCTCAGCGATGGGTGTAACTCCAGTGTCATAGGGATAATGGACTCTCAGCGATGGCTGTAACTCCAGTATAATCGGGATAATGGACTCTCAGCGATGGGTGTAACTCCAGTGTCATCGAGATAATGGACTCTCAGCGATGGGTGTAACTCCAGTATCATTGGGATAATGGACGCTTAGCGATGGCTGTAACTCCGGTGTCATGGGGATAATGGACTCTCAGTGATGGGTGTAACTCCAGTGTCATCGAGATAATGGACTCTCAGCGATGGGTGTAACTCCGGTGTCATGGGGATAATGGACTCTCAGTGATGGGTGTAACTCCGGTGTCATGGGGATAATGTACTCTCAGTGATGGGTGTAACTCCGGTGTCATAGGGATAATGGACTCTCAGTGATGGGTGTAACTCCAGTGTCATCGAGATAATGGACTCTCAGTGATGGGTGTAACTCCGGTGTCATGGGGATAATGGACTCTCAGTGATGGGTGTAACTCCGGTGTCATGGGGATAATGGACTCTCAGTGATGGGTGTAACTCCGGTGTCATGGGGATAATGTACTCTCAGTGATGGGTGTAACTCCGGTGTCATGGGTATAATGGACTCTCAGTGATGGGTGTAACTCCAGTGTCATCGAGATAATGGACTCTCAGTGATGGGTGTAACTCCGGTGTCATGGGGATAATGGACTCTCAGTTGTCACTCGTTACCGGTGGTTTTCGTGCGTTCATCATGTGACTTGTTAGGAGGCGACACTTTAACCCCTCCCCTTCCTGAGTAATCCTATAAATACAGAACTGGTTTAGTAGATTTGTGGGACTCATACTTTTGCTTATTGAAGGGACTCTCAAACGTGATGTTTTCTTCCACCGTTGCGTTTAGAAGCCAAGGTTTCTGGGAGGCGTATGCTACAGCCCTCCTCCTCCTGAAACACAGAACACAAGGGATAGAATGAAATGGAGGTGTAATAGAGTGCATGCTCTTCAGCCCAGGCACAAGCATTCTCCAAACTGGTCTCTGTGCTGCTCAGTACCAGCCGGCGAGACGTGTGGGGGTTGTTTAGTGGCTAAAATAAGAAATGACCCTCAAAGATTTTATTTTATTGGAATCAAATAACACGCTGAATATATTGGCTCTTCCCTCCCCCCCTCTTCCTCCCCCCTCTTCCCTCCTCGCCCCCCCTCTTCCTCCCCCCTCTTCCTCCCCCCTCTTCCCTCCTCGCCCCCCTCTTCCTCCCCCTCTTCCCTCCTCGCCCCCCCATCTTCCCTCCTTCTCTTCCCTCCTCGCCCCCCCATCTTCCCTCCTCCTCCCCCCTCTTCCCTGCTCCCCCCCCTCTTCCCTCCTCGCCCCCCCATCTTCCCTCCTTCTCTTCCCTCCTCGCCCCCCCATCTTCCCTCCTCCCCCCCTCTTCCCTCCTCGCCCCCCCATCTTCCCTCCTTCTCTTCCCTCCTCGCCCCCCCATCTTCCCTCCTCCCCCCCTCTTCCCTCCTCCTCCCCCTCTTCCCTCCTCGCCCCATCTTCCCTCCTCCCCCCCCTCTTCCCTGGGGAGGACACACTACAAGGGGCCGGCGTTACTGGTCTGCACCTGCGAGGAGGGTGTGGGGTCTGCATTCATCCCAGGATACATGAGACATTGTATGGAGACTGAGGACAATGAGCTGCCATAAAGCCGCAGTGTTTGTCAGGTTGATTCCTTCTCATGTATATATGATCGCAGTGGAGCCAGCGCACACGTTACCAACATATAATCTGCTTTTCTATTTGTCCCTGGAGATATAATCCTCGCCCAGACCCGTGATTATAACATCCGAGCCGCAAGACAAACGCCGCGTTAACATCGCTCGTCCCCTATTTCCTGCACACTTGTATTCATGTTCCCGCCTGCAGTTCAATCACATTAAACATGACAATTACATTCCTGGCCTTCCCACCCGTGGACTGAGCTGACTGTGCCGACTCTGGTCAGGCGGGATCAGGGAGGAGTCTACAGGAAGTCACGCCTCTTTCTTGTTGAGATTTAGGTAGGGAGGGAATGTATTAGGTGTGGGACGCACGGCGCAGTGGGAGGAGTTAGGGTTGTTACTTTGTTTCCAGGGACTGTGTGACTAAATATGCGATTTTCTGGCATCAGGCCGCGCAGGTGACGAGAACAATGAAGTGGAAACAGAAATCACCTGATCGCCACGTCCACGGTCACTTCCTGCTCCGCGCTGCAAAACAAGAGGCAGAAGATTAAACGTCCATCACTTGGAAGCTGCAAGAAGACTCCGCCCACTTACTGCGCAAATCTCTACATACGATGAACGACGGATGGAGAGGAAATAAAATCCCCTGCCCACGCCAACAGAGCCGACATTATATACATTGTTATAACAGGTGGTGATGAGAGACGCAGTCCGCAGGAAGAACGGGCGCCGTATTCTACAGCGACTCCTCCTCTACAGGATATGTTTATTGCTCAGTTTCCCACGATTCTCGAAGGAGGACGGAAAAAGCGGATAAGTGTCTGCGATGGCACAGGTGAGACCGGAACACGTGAGGGTGGAGCGTAATTCTCGCCGCACAACCGTCCGTGGAGAAAAATTAGAGGGGAGAAGGAAACAGGGAGCTGAGAGGAGGAGCAGCGGGACTGCGGCGCCCCCCGCTGTAATCTGTGGGTAACATGAGGCCCAGGTTCAAGCAAGGACAACGCGGCGCTGCATTACCCTGCACATGGGGCCTTGACCCCCCCATGGATGGCGCCAGCCGCCGTATCTCACACTCACCTCATGTCCTCGGCCACCTCGCTGTCAGCGACGCCTCTAAAATAAAACACAAGTCATTAAACGCTGGAAATAGTCGCAATCTGCTGCTGGGTAAACAGATTAGAGGCTGATCCGTACACGGCACATTAACCTCACCACCCCGACACCTGCCCAGTCACCGCAGCACACGAGATGCCCCGCACCCGCGCCGATAAGAAGATTCACTCCCGTGACTGATGCAGAACAAACCAACTGCGAGGAGCGCCCATTCCTAACTGTGTCTGGTAGAGCTGGGCGACAACTAGTATGGACCGCACCCACGGGCCAGCACCCACGGGCCCGCACCCACGGGCCTGTTATACGTTGATTGCTTCTCGCTACCCACCTGTTCCAGCAGACGTCTCCGGAGATCTTGTGCATCTCACCAAGTGTGGCCAGTAAGAGCGAGGACTTCCCACAACCGACCTGTCCAACAATCATGGTCAGCTGACCTGGGGGGGGGGGGGGACATGTCTGTCACATACAGAATAAACTGAGGATACCAGAGAGTAATAACATTTAGTTGTGGTCACCACCTATGTGTAATAAACTAGTGGATGTTGGAGGAGCAGAGCATCATGGGAGACAATAAAATCATGAACAAAATTACCTTGAGGAATCCGGATGTCGATGTTTGATAAAGCCGGAGCGCCGTCTGGGGTCCACGTGAAAAACCCGCCACTAAGCTACAGGCAAAGAAGAGAGGCACGGTGAGCGCTACACCGACCCCTGATACAGTGACATCCCCCCCCCCACCGCACTGACCCGGCTGCAGATACAGAGTGACCCCCTCCCCTCTCCCCGGCTGCAGATTCAGAGTGACCCCCTCCCCTCTCCCCGGCTGCGGATGCAGAATTTGGGGCTTAATTTCCACCTTTATACAGAACTCCTCTTCTTCGGGGTCGTCCTCGGGCCTCCTCTGGGGGCAGTTGATGATGTTCCAATCCTCTCTGATCGGCCTCCTACGATTGACCACCTTGAGAGGCTGCGGGGGGGAGAGGATCGGTGAGTGTGGCGGTAGACGGCGTAATGCGATTCGCTTGCTGTTGCGGTGACGCCTGTAACTCACCACCGCCTGATACTTGTTCTGATTTCCCGTCTTAAGTGACCGCAAATACTTATCCGTCTCCTCCGCGATCTCCTCCCCGGAGAAGAATTCACTCAACTTCTGGACGCTGCGAGAAGAGAAAACAGCGCGGGAGATAAGGCGCCCGTCCGACACGGCATCCAAATCAGGGGGCAGGAAACGGCGCCAATTCATTTACTGATAATACAACTGACCTCCCCCACCCTCCGTATCACACCTCCCCCACCCTCCGTATCACACCTCCCCCACCCTCCGTATCACACCTCCCCCACCCTCCGTATCACACCTCCCCACCCTCCATATTATACCTCCCCCACCCTCCGCATCACACCTCCCCCACCCTCCGTATCACACCTCCCCACCCTCCATATTACACCTCCCCACCCCCCATATTACACCTCCCCCACCCCCCCCCGTATTACACCTCCCTCACCCTCCGTATCACACCTCCCCCACCCTCCATATTATACCTCCCCACCCTCCGCATCACACCTCCCCACCCTCCGTATCACACCTCCCCCACCCTCCGTATCACACCTCCCCCACCCTCCGTATCACACCTCCCCCACCCCCCATATTACACCTCCCCCACCCTCCATATCACACCACCCCCACCCTCCGTATCACACCTCCCCCACCCTCAGTATCACACCTCCCCCACCCACCGTATCACACCTCCCCCACCCTCCGTATCACACCTCCCCCACCCTCCGTATCACACCTCCCCCACCCTCCGTATCACACCTCCCCCACCCTCAGTATCACACCTCCCACACCCACCGTATCACACCTCCCCCACCCTCCGTATTACACCTCCCCACCCCCCATATTACACCTCCCCACCCCCCATATTACACCTCCCCCACCCTCCATATTACACCTCCCCCACACCCCCCGTATTACACCTCCCCCACCCTCCGTATCACACCTCCCCCACCCTCCGCATCACACCTCCCCCACCCTCCGTATCACACCTCCCCCACCCTCCGCATCACACCTCCCCACCCCCCGTATCACACCTCCCCACCCCCCGTATCACACCTCCCCAACCCTCCGTATCACACCTCCCCCACCCTCCGTATCACACCTCCCCCACCCTCCATATACCTCCCCACCCTCCGCATCACACCTCCCCCACCCTCCGTATCACACCTCCCCAACCCTCCGTATCACACCTCCCCCACCCTCCGTATCACACCTCCCCCACCCTCCATATACCTCCCCACCCTCCGCATCACACCTCCCCCACCCTCCGTATCACACCTCCCCACCCTCCGTATCACACCTCCCCCACCCTCCGTATCACACCTCCCCCACCCCCCATATTACACCTCCCCCACCCTCCGTATCACACCTCCCCCACCCTCCGTATCACACCTCCCCACCCTCCGTATCACACCTCCCCCACCCCCCGTATCACACCTCCCCACCCTCCGTATCACACCTCCCCCACCCTCCGTATCACACCTCCCCCATCCCCCATATTACACCTCCCCCACCCTCCGTATCACACCTCCCCTACCCTCCATATTATACCTCCCCCACCCTCCGCATCACACCTCCCCCACCCTCCGTATCACACATCCCCCACCCTCTATAACTCACCTGACCAGCGCTTTCACCGTAGAGCGGACCACACTGGAGAGTAAGAATAATGGCGTCACCAGGATGTTAAACAGAGACAGAGAAGCGAAGGCCACGGCGGGGGAGAAGTCGTTGCGGCTCAGTAGATGAACATGGACCACAAATGTCTGGATGAAAAGAGAAGAGGGGTGGGGGAGGGGAGGGGTCAGCGGCCGTGGCTGCCGGGGCGGTGGCCGGGGGCAATGACTGACACTTACTATGAGTACAGCAGCGATGGGGATGGCGGCATTCATAAATACTGGAAGAGAGGGAACGTTACGTTATCACCACACATGGAACACGTACTTACCGTCTGACCGGCGCACTCATCAGTCACCCCCACATTATTACCACTCTCCAGCCACGTCTTAAGAATTCTGAATAAGTGCCTATTTTCTTACAAGATCTCCGCTTGCGGTCAGTGAATGGGGACATTCAATGTTAACACCCAGAGGCTGAAACTCCGCCCTGACCTAATATTTCTCACAGCTTAAGGTTTGTTACAATGTATCACTGCAAATACAAAAAAAGAAAAAAAACACAACCAACAAAAAAAAAACTGATACATTGTAACAAATCCTCAGCTGTGCGAGCAGAACCAGGTCAGGACAAGTTTCAGCCTCGGAAGTTATTGAAAGGACAAAAAGTCTATAAGAAAGTAACAGAACTTTCCGTAATACAGTGATCAGCGTTTCCTTACATAGGACTGCCGCTTTAGACACGTGTATACAGTATATACCTCCATCTCTGAGCACTGGCAGCGCCCGCTCATGGTGGCCGCAGTCATTGCACCTTTCTTGCTGCCTCCCGTATGATTTCCTGTCACCTAAATACTGCTGGAGTCCGCTGCGCTGTGGATTAACCCTTTGTTACAGAGTTTCCCCCTCCCCCGCCGTGGACTCTTTTTGGGATTTCTCCTTTGGCTTTATAAAGATGAAGTGAAAATGTACAGAATCCATTCATGTAAGAAGTGCGGCGCCCCCTGGTGGCTGCCCCCCTCACTGATAATCAGGGGATGTGTGACCCCCGCCCCCCACCAGTAGTTCTCGGGCCCCTTCTTGTGGTTTCAGATCTTGAGGGCTCTGTAATGAGGTGTCGTCGCCTCGTGCGCTCCCTCCCCCACAGAGAATAATTGGATCCGTACGATAATGAACAGGAAGAAATCACCGCAGTCAGTTTGGGACATTACGTTCCAGTTTGAGGGATCACAGGTGCCCGTGGAGACTGAGCCCCTAAAAATCACCCCTGTGGCCGGAGCACCTGGCGCTGGGGTTACAGTATGGGCACCCGGCCCGCAGAACGGACATTTCCTGCCTGGATCAGTAAAGGGTTAATAATGTGGCTCAAAAGCCCAAAACAGTCAGGGTCCCCCCAGTTCTAAGAACATGAATAAATGTATTATAAATTATAAGGGCACGGAAGCGGGGGTACCAATACAATGTTCAGTATGACCCCCAACACATGATACTGGATCCCCAAACTACAGACAGACCCCTAACATCCGATACTAGATCCCCAAACTAAAAGAGACCCCCAACATACGATATTAGATCCCCAAACTACAACAGACCCCCAACATACGATACTAGACCCCCAAACTACAACAGACCCCCAACATGCGATACTAGATCCCCAAACTACAACAGACCCCCAACATACGATACTGGACCCCCAAACTACAGACAGACACCTAACATCCGATACTAGATCCCCAAACTAAAAGAGACCCCCAACATACGATACTAGATCCCCAAACTACAACAGACCCCCAACATATGCTACTGGATCCCCAAACTACAACAGACCCCCAACATGCGATACTGGACCCCCAAACTACAGACAGACACCTAACATCCGATACTAGATCCCCAAACTACAACAGACCCCCAACATACGATACTGGACCCCCAAACTACAGACAGACACCTAACATCCGATACTAGATCCCCAAACTACAACAGACCCCCAACATACGATACTGGACCCCCAAACTACAGACAGACACCTAACATCCGATACTAGATCCCCAAACTACAACAGACCCCCAACATACGATACTAGATCCCCAAACTACAACAGACCCCCAACATACGATACTAGACCCCCAAACTACAACAGACCCCCAACATACGATACTAGACCCCCAAACTACAACAGACCCCCAACATACGATACTGGACCCCCAAACTACAACAGACCCCCAACATACGCTACTGGATCCCCAGACTTTAGTAAGGCCCCTATAAAGTGCTGCACCCCTAAACACAGACAGGTCCCCCTCCAGCAGATATATGTGCACGCAGCCCCCTGACTGACGTCCCTGTGTGGCTCGGAGAGTTTGGACTTTTGCTGGGGTCAGCTCTTCCTCGGTGTCACGTTCTGTTTACTTTACGAGCAGCTGCCGCCTTTTCTCTTTACACGCCGCTCATTATAGCAGAACGCTGCCGATAAGACGAAGAAAAGAAGAGTAAACAATCATGGATGAGAGTCCACTGCACAACGTGATCACTAATCTCCACGGCCCCGAACCCCAAAACCCTTCTCCGCAGACCAGGAAACCCTCAGGAAATACATCCCCAACAATGGAATCAGCTTCCCGCTTATTTCACCACTAGATGGAGCCCTGAAACCAGAAAGTGGAGTTGCCAAGAATAAACAACCACCTGTGTGTGGGGGAGGGGTAATTAATGGCGGAGGGGAGTGGCCGTCCTGGGTGGGAGGGGCACTGAAAAATACAACCATTTATAACTTGTCCCCGTGTATGGACGTGGGGGCCACATACTTGATATTGATGTGTATAAGGCGAAAGCTTTCAGGCAGGTCATCTCCTTGTGCCGCGTCTCCTCCACGCCGCTGTGGAATATTTGCTCCCACGAATACAACTTCAGCAGCTTGATCCCGCGCAGCATCTCGTTTGTTTTCTTCAGACGCTCGTTGGAATATTCCTAAAAAATTATAATAATTAGCCATCAAGTTTGAGGAAACGCGCTGCAAAACCGTAACCAGAGAATCCACGTCCCTCCGCGGAGGTCGCAGTTACTACAACTCAATATGGCGCTCAATTCCCAGCACGCAGCCAATTAAAGGAAAAACGGTGACGAATCCCTTGTAGCAGCGCAACATCACGTGCGAGAAAACAATGTGGAGCCCTGGACTAAAGAAACCAACCAACCAATCATGCAGGTCCTTGCCTACAGGAGCTGACAATCTAATGCCTCAGGCACAGTAGCCGACAATCTAATGCCTCAGGCACAGGAGCTGACAATCTAATGCCTCAGGCACAGGAGCCGACAGTACATATTACATACATAGAAGGCAGAAGACGTGGAGCTATATACACAGTGCAGTCCCATTATCATCACCCCCTCCTGCTCTCCACGTCGGCAGCCCATGTAGTGATGTGTCGGGGGCTCGGCTGGCTGATCACATATCACGCATTGTTGTCATGGGTAACGGGCAATTTATCAGAGTTGCTATAATGGCTGATTATTTACTCTGGATATTAGTCGTGGTCAGAATAATGAGACCCCACTGTATATATAACTCATACCATGTAGAGCAGTGCATATAACATGTGGACAAGTACATAGAACATGAAACATGTAGACCATTACATATAACATACATGGAACAGATAACACGTAGACTAGTACATATACACAGAACACGTACAGTATTACATGTAGACCAGTATATATACATATATATATATTACATACATAGAACACATAGACCAGTATATATATATATATATATTACATACATAGAACACATAGACCAGTATATATATATATTACATACATAGAACACTTAGACCAGTATATATATATTACATACATAGAACACATAGACCAGTATATATATATTACATACATAGAACACATAGACCAGTATATATATTACATACATAGAACACATAGACCAGTATATATATATTACATACATAGAACACATAGACCAGTATATATATATTACATACATAGAACACATAGACCAGTATATATATATTACATACATAGAACACGTAGACTAGTATATATATATATTACATACATAGAACACATAGACCAGTATATATATATTACATACATAGAACACATAGACCAGTATATATATATTACATACATAGAACACGTAGACTAGTATATATATATATTACATACATAGAACACATAGACCAGTATATATATATTACATACATAGAACACATAGACCAGTATATATATATATTACATACATAGAACACGTAGACTAGTATATATATATATATTACATACATAGAACACATAGACCAGTATATATATATTACATACATAGAACACATAGACCAGTATATATATATTACATACATAGAACACGTAGACTAGTATATATATATATATTACATACATAGAACACATAGACCAGTATATATATATTACATACATAGAACACATAGACCAGTATATATATATTACATACATAGAACACGTAGACTAGTATATATATATATTACATACATAGAACACATAGACCAGTATATATATATTACATACATAGAACACATAGACCAGTATATATATATTACATACATAGAACACGTAGACTAGTATATATATATATTACATACATAGAACACATAGACCAGTATATATATATATTACATACATAGAACACATAGACCAGTATATATATATTACATACATAGAACACATAGACCAGTATATATATATTACATACATAGAACACATAGACCAGTATATATATATTACATACATAGAACACATAGACCAGTATATATATATTACATACATAGAACACATAGACCAGTATATATATATTACATACATAGAACACGTAGACTAGTATATATATATATTACATACATAGAACACATAGACCAGTATATATATATTACATACATAGAACACGTAGACTAGTATATATATATATTACATACATAGAACACATAGACCAGTATATATATATTACATACATAGAACACATAGACCAGTATATATATATTACATACATAGAACACGTAGACTAGTATATATATATATATTACATACATAGAACACATAGACCAGTATATATATATATTACATACATAGAACACATAGACCAGTATATATATATTACATACATAGAACACGTAGACTAGTATATATATATATATTACATACATAGACCACATAGACCAGTATATATATATTACATACATAGAACACATAGACCAGTATATATATATTACATACATAGAACACGTAGACTAGTATATATATATATTACATACATAGAACACATAGACCAGTATATATATATATTACATACATAGAACACATAGACCAGTATATATATATTACATACATAGAACACATAGACCAGTATATATATATATTACATACATAGAACACATAGGCCAGTAGATATATATTACATACATAGAACACATAGACCAGTAGATATATATAATACATACATAGAACACGTAGACCAGTATATATATATCCCTGAGGAAGCGATATTTGCGAAACGCGCGTCGGGGTGCCTCAATACTCGGTGGGTCACTTTACCTCCAAAACACCTCCATGGGTAAGCCTTCAGTTTTGGTTTTGTTTTTTCTGTGGTTCTGTTAAGCGGACTTGTGGTTCCCCTTTACACCAGGCTATAGTGGGCTGGCTCCCCCCTTTTTCCCTTGTTCTATTTCTGGAACCATGTTTTTGAAGAGTTAGACGTAACTCTCTTGCTACTAGTTTGTAGACGTTATTTCATCTACTGCTTGTGTGCATGCACTACTTGGTGGAGAGATGGCGCAGATTCCGTTTCAGTAAACCAGCACTGTCTGTATGTTATGGCGATGTGCTTTCTCTCCCCCACATATCTATATACTAACGGAACCTTTCACGCTTTTGTACTTATGGCATACCCGTGTTGAGGGTTTTTTGATACCTGATCCACCTATTTACTTTCAATTTTAAAACATCTCGTTGTGTATTTGTGTTTTTATATTTGTCTATTTTCGAATGTAACAATAAAATTATTTTTCTTTGTGTACTTATAGTCTATGACTCCTTTTTCTCATGGTTTTCAATGTAAATGTGGAGTTTTCGCTAGTTTATAGTGACATTTTTGGAGGTAGTACATTTCGCCCTGCGGGTGATACCTAGCCAAATTACCATACCTGTGAGACTTTTTGGTTGTTAACAGTATATATATATATATATTACATACATAGAACACATAGACCAGTATATATATATTACATACATAGAACACGTAGACCAGTATATATATATTAGATACCTAGAACACATAGACCAGTATATATATATTACATACATAGAACACGTAGACCAGTATATATATATATTACATACATAGAACACATAGACCAGTATATATATATATTACATACATAGAACACATAGACCAGTATATATATATTACATACATAGAACACATAGACCAGTATATATATATATATTACATACATAGAACACATAGACCAGTATATATATATATATATATATTACATACATAGAACACATAGACCAGTATATATATATTACATACATAGAACACATAGACCAGTATATATATATTACATACATAGAACACTTAGACCAGTATATATATATTACATACATAGAACACTTAGACCAGTATATATATATTACATACATAGAACACATAGACCAGTATATATATATTACATACATAGAACACTTAGACCAGTATATATATATTACATACATAGAACACATAGACCAGTATATATATATATATATTACATACATAGAACACATAGACCAGTATATATATATTACATACATAGAACACATAGACCAGTATATATATATTACATACATAGAACACTTAGACCAGTATATATATATTACATACATAGAACACTTAGACCAGTATATATATATTACATACATAGAACACATAGACCAGTACATATATATTACATACATAGAACACTTAGACCAGTATATATATATTACATACATAGAACACATAGACCAGTATATATATATATATATATATATATTACATACATAGAACACATAGACCAGTATATATATATTACATACATAGAACACATAGACCAGTATATATATATTACATACATAGAACACATAGACCAGTATATATATATTACATACATAGAACACTTAGACCAGTATATATATATTACATACATAGAACACATAGACCAGTATATATATATTACATACATAGAACACTTAGACCAGTATATATATATTACATACATAGAACACATAGACCAGTATATATATATTACATACATAGAACACATAGACCAGTATATATATATATATATATATATATATATATATATATATATTACATACATAGAACACGTAGACCAGTATATATATATATATATATATATTACATACATAGAACACATAGACCAGTATATATATATTACATACATAGAACACATAGACCAGTATATATATATATTACATACATAGAACACATAGACCAGTATATATATATATATATATATATATATATATTACATACATAGAACACATAGACCAGTATATATATATTACATACATAGAACACATAGACCAGTATATATATATATATATATATATATATATTACATACATAGAACACGTAGACCAGTATATATATATATATTACATACATAGAACACATAGACCAGTATATATATATATTACATACATAGAACACATAGGCCAGTATATATACATATATATTACATACATAGAACACGTAGACCAGTATATATATATATATATATTACATACATAGAACACGTAGACCAGTATATATATATTACATACATAAAACACATAGACCAGTATATATATATTACATACATAGAACACATAGACCAGTATATATATATATATATATATTACATACATAGAACACATAGACCAGTATATATATATTACATACATAGAACACGTAGACCAGTATATATATATTACATACATAGAACACATAGACCAGTATATATATATATATATTACATACATAGAACACATAGACCAGTATATATATATTACATACATAGAACACATAGACCAGTATATATATATTACATACATAGAACACATAGACCAGTATATATATATATATATATATTACATACATAGAACACGTAGACCAGTATATATATATATATATTACATACATAGAACACGTAGACCAGTATATATATATATATTACATACATAAAACACATAGACCAGTATATATATATTACATACATAGAACACATAGACCAGTATATATATATATATTACATACATAGAACACATAGACCAGTATATATATATTACATACATAGAACACATAGACCAGTATATATATATTACATACATAGAACACGTAGACCAGTATATATATATTACATACATAGAACACATAGACCAGTATATATATATATATTACATACATAGAACACATAGACCAGTATATATATATATTACATACATAGAACACGTAGACCAGTATATATATATATTACATACATAGAATATGTATGTAATATATATACACATAGACCAGTATATATATATTACATACATAGAACACATAGACCAGTAGATATATATAATACATACATAGAACACATAGACCAGTATATATATATTACATACATAGAAAACGTAGACCAGTGTATATATATATATATATATATATATATATATATATATATATTACATACATAGAACACGTAGACCAGTAGATATATATATATATTACATACATAGAACACTTAGACCAGTATATATATAACATACATAGAAAACGTAGACCAGTAGATATATATTACATACATAGAACACGTAGACCAGTAGATATATATTACATACATAGAACACATAGACCAGTATATATATATATTACATACATAGAACACGTAGACCAGTAGATATATATATATATATTACATACATAGAACACGTAGACCAGTATATATATATATATATTACATACATAGAACATGTAGACCAGTAGATATATATTACATACATAGAACACATAGACCAGTATATATATATATATATTACATACATAGAACACTTAGACCAGTATATATTTATTACATACATAGAAAACGTAGACCAGTATATATATATATATATATTACATACATAGAACACGTAGACCAGTAGATATATATATTACATACATAGAACACGTAGACCAGTATATATATATTACATACATAGAAAACGTAGATCAGTATATATATATATTACATACATAGAACACATAGACCAGTAGATATATATTACATACATAGAACACATAGACCAGTAGATATATATAATACATACATAGAACACATAGACCAGTATATATATATTACATACATAGAAAACGTAGACCAGTATATATATATTACATACATAGAACACATAGACCAGTAGATATATATTACATACATAGAACACATAGACCAGTAGATATATATAATACATACATAGAACACATAGACCAGTATATATATATATTACATACATAGAAAACGTAGACCAGTATATATATATTACATACATAGAACACATAGACCAGTATATATATATATTACATACATAGAACACGTAGACCAGTATATATATATATATATTACATACATAGAACACGTAGACCAGTATATATATATTACATACATAAAACACATAGACCAGTATATATATATTACATACATAGAACACGTAGACCAGTATATATATATTACATACATAGAACACGTAGACCAGTATATATATATATTACATACATAGAACACATAGACCAGTATATATATATTACATACGTAGAACACATAGACCAGTATATATATATATACACATAGACCAGTATATATATATTACATACATAGAACACGTAGACTAGTATATATATATATTACATACATAGAACACTTAGACCAGTATATATATATTACATACATAGAACACATAGACCAGTATATATATATTACATACATAGAACACATAGACCAGTATATATATATATATATATATATATATATATATATATATATATGTATATATATATTACATACATAGAACACATAGACCAGTATATATATATATATATATATATTACATACATAGAACACATAGACCAGTATATATATATTACATACATAGAACACGTAGACCAGTATATATATTACATACATAGAACACATAGACCAGTATATATATATATATATTACATACATAGAACACGTAGACCAGTATATATATATATATATTACATACATAGAACACTTAGACCAGTATATATATATTACATACATAGAACACATAGACCAGTATATATATATATATATATATATATATTACATAGATAGAACACTTAGACCAGTATATATATATTACATACATAGAACACTTAGACCAGTATATATATATTACATACATAGAACACGTAGACCAGTATATATATATTACATACATAGAACACATAGACCAGTATATATATATATATTACATACATAGAACACATAGACCAGTATATATATATATATATATATATATATATATATATATATATATTACATACATAGAACACGTAGACCAGTATATATATATATATATATATATATATATATATATATATATATATTACATACATAGAACACGTAGACCAGTATATATATTACATACTGTAATGGCAGGAAGGAGGTGAAGGGAACAAGTGAGCCCTAATCTACCCACCGCCCTGTCCCTGCCTACTTGCAACGACCCGCCCTAGGCGACGGGGTACAACTTGGCGGCGGTCCCTACGCTGTCTAAGTGCAAGGGAGACAAACAGGGAACACGCAAGGGAATACAGTAGCCCACGGAACGCCACCCTGATTGGTGGGAGCAGGTGTCAGTCTCAGAGGTCTGGCCTCAGGTGTCGACTGATTAATACTGGGAGTATACCCAGATGTAGTGCCTGGCAGATCCTTTACAGTACTCCCCCTTTTATGAGGGGCCACCGGACCCTTACTAAGAGGACCCGGTTTAGTGGGGAAGAGAAGGTGGAACCTCCTTATCAATACCCCAGCGTGAACATCTCGAGCAGGTACCCAAGTCCTCTCCTCCGGCCCGTATCCTCTCCAATGGACCAGGTACTGGAGGGAGCCCTGGATCATCCTACTGTCCACAATCTTGGCCACCTCGAATTCCACCCCCTCAGGGGTGAGAACGGGAACAGGAGGTTTCCTCGAGGGGGACCAGGACGGGGAGCAGCGTTTCAGGAGGGAGGCATGGAAGACGTCGTGTATGCGAAAGGATGGGGGCAGCTCCAGACAGAAGGATACAGGGTTGAGGACTTCAATGACCTTATAAGGTTCAATAAATCGGGGAGCAAACTTCCTGGACGGGACCTTAAGGCGCAAGTTCCTCGACGACAACCACACCAGATCCCCGACGACAAACCGGGGGTTAGCAGAACGTCTACAATCAGCCTGAATCTTTTGTACGCTCTGGGACGCCTCTAGGTTCTTCTGAACCTGGGCCCAGACTGTGCACAGTTCCCGATGAACGTCCTCTACCTCGGGATTATTGGAACAACCAGGGGAAACGGAGGAGAACCTAGGATTAAACCCGAAATTACAGAAAAACGGGGAGACCCCTGACGAGTTACTGACCCGGTTATTCAGGGAAAATTCGGCGAGGGGAAGGAATGAGACCCAATCAAATTGACAGTCAGAAATGAAACACCTTAAATATTGTTCCAGGGATTGGTTAGTCCTTTCCGTTTGGCCATTAGTTTCGGGATGGAAGGCGGAGGAGAAGGATAGATCAATCTCCAACTTTTTACAAAAAGCTCTCCAAAATAAGGAAACAAATTGTACCCCTCTGTCCGAAACTATATTGACCGGGGCCCCGTGGAGACGCAGAATGTGTTTCACAAACAAAGAAGCTAACGTCTTGGCGTTAGGTAGTTTCTTAAGGGGCACAAAGTGGCACATCTTGCTGAAGCGGTCTACTACCACCCACACCACCGACTTGCCCTGAGATGGAGGCAAATCGGTGATAAAATCCATGGAGATATGGGTCCAAGGTCTCTGGGGAATGGGCAAGGAATGTAGTAAGCCCGCAGGTCGGGACCTAGGGGTCTTGGACCTAGCACAGACCTCACAAGCGGCGACGTAAGCCCTAACGTCTTTAGGCAACCCAGGCCACCAATAGTTTCTGGTAATGAGGAGTTTGGTACCCAAGATGCCAGGATGACCAGATAGAGCGGAGTCATGGTTTTCCCTGAGTACCCTTAGCCGGTATTGCAGGGGGACAAACAGTTTGTCCCCAGGGAGGTTCCCGGGAGCTGAACCTTGATCAGCCGCGATGTCATAGGCTAAGTCAGAATCAGTGGCAGAAACAATTATACCAGGGGGTAGAATACAAGCAGGATCCTTCTCAGAAGGAGGATTAGCCATGAAACTACGTGACAGTGCATCAGCCTTAATATTTTTGGACCCAGCCCTATAGGTAACCAAGAAATTAAATCTGGTAAAGAACAGTGCCCAACGAGCTTGTCTAGGATTAAGCCTCCGGGCAGATTCTAGGAAAACCAGATTCTTGTGGTCAGTAAGGACCGTTACCTGGTGTCTGGCCCCCTCCAAGAAGTGACGCCACTCTTCAAAAGCCCATTTAATGGCTAAAAGTTCGCGGTTGCCAATATCATAGTTACACTCCGTGGGCGAAAACTTCCTAGAGAAGTAAGCACAGGGGCGGAGATGGGTGAGGGAGCTGGTACCCTGGGACAAGACGGCCCCCACTCCCACCTCGGACGCGTCAACCTCCACAATAAATGGCTCCCTTTGGTTGGGCTGAACCAGCACGGGGGCCGAGATAAAGCACTTCTTGAGGGTCTCAAAAGCCTGGACGGCCTCAGGGGGCCTATGGAGGACATCAGCACCCTTGCGAGTGAGGTCCGTAAGAGGCTTAGCGACGACCGAGAAGTTGGCAATAAATCTCCTGTAATAGTTAGCGAACCCCAAAAAACACTGTAGCGCCTTCAGGGAGGCAGGTTGGACCCATTCCGCCACAGCCTGAACCTTGGCAGGGTCCATGCGGAATTCATGAGGAGTGAGGATTTGATCTAAAAATGGTATCTCCTGTACCCCAAACACACATTTTTCGGTCTTCGCAAACAGATTATTTTCCCGAAGGACCTGGAGGACCTTCCTGACATGCTCCACGTGGGAGGACCAGTCCTTGGAAAACACCAGTATGTCATCAAGGTACACTACAAGAAAATTACCCAGGTAATCTCTCAGAATTTCATTAATAAAATTCTGGAAGACAGCAGGGGCGTTACACAACCCAAAGGGCATGACTAGGTATTCGAAATGACCTTCGGGCGTGTTGAACGCAGTTTTCCACTCATCCCCCTCTTTGATGCGGATAAGGTTATACGCCCCCCGTAGATCGAACTTAGAGAACCATTGGGCCCCCTGAACCTGATTAAAAAGATCCGGAATCAAAGGAAGGGGATACTGGTTCCTTACTGTGACCTTATTCAAGTTCCGATAATCAATGCACGGCCTAAGACCACCATCCTTCTTCCCCACGAAAAAGAAGCCAGCACCTACAGGAGAAGTCGAGGGGCGAATGAAACCCTTGGCCAGGCATTCTTGGATATACTCCCTCATAGATTTACGTTCAGGACATGAAAGATTAAATATCCTCCCCTTAGGAAGCTCGGCACCAGGCACCAAATCGATGGCGCAATCGTAATCTCTATGAGGGGGCAACACCTCGGAGGCCTCCTTAGAAAACACATCAGCGAAGTCCTGAACAAACTCAGGAAGCGGGT
Source organism: Rhinoderma darwinii (assembly GCF_050947455.1). NCBI lineage: Eukaryota > Metazoa > Chordata > Amphibia > Anura > Rhinodermatidae > Rhinoderma > Rhinoderma darwinii. The sequence continues at coordinate 84,387 of NW_027461990.1, forward strand.
TTACCTCCTCCCGGGGAGAAATAGAGTTAACCGAAACACATGACATCAGGCAATCACTACCCCATTTGGTGAGATCCCCAGTATTCCAATCAAACGTGGGATTATGCAGCTGCAACCAGGGAAGACCTAATACCAGATCGGACGATAATCCCTGCATCACCAGTACAGAGCACTGCTCCAAATGCATGGAGCCAACAAGGAGTTCAAAAACAGGAGTATGCTGAGTAAAATAACCATTAGCAAGAGGAGTGGAGTCGATACCTACTACAGGGATAGGATAAGGTAAATAAATAAATGGCATTTTTAGAGACATAGCAAATTCCACAGACATGATATTAGCAGATGAGCCCGAATCCACGAAGGCACTGCCAGTGGCAGACCGGCCAGCAAACGAGACCTGAAAGGGAAGCAAAATCTTATTGCGTTTAGTATTAACGGGAAATACCTGTGCGCCCAAGTGACCTCCCCGATGATCACTTAGGCGCGGAAGTTTTCCGGCTGCTTATTCTTGCGCCTGGGACAGGTGTTCAGTAGATGCTTGTCGTCCCCACAATAGAAGCAGAGACCATTCTTCCTGCGAAACTCTCTACGTTGTCGAGGGGACATGGAGGCCCCGAGTTGCATAGGTACCTCCGAGTCCTCCGTGGAAGAGCGAGGAGACGGGACCTCGGGGGGAATCGCAGGGCAGTCAGAGGGGAAAACATTGAAACGTTCAAGCTGACGTTCCCTGAGACGTCGGTCAAGTCGTACTGCTAGGGCCATAACCTGGTCTGGGGAGTGAGAAGAGGGGTAGCTAACCAGCAGATCCTTCAGGGCGTCAGATAATCCTAACCTAAACTGGCACTTTAGGGCCGGGTCGTTCCACCGAGAAGCTACGCACCACTTTCTAAAATCAGAACAGTATTCCTCAACAGGTCTCCCACCCTGACGTAAGGTCACCAGCTGACTCTCGGCTAAGGCAGTCCTGTCAGTCTCGTCGTAAATGAGACCGAGGGCAGAGAAAAACCGATCAACGGAGGAAAGTTCAGGGGCGTCAGGAGCCAAGGAGAAGGCCCACTCTTGGGGCCCTTCCTGGAGTCGGGATATAATGATACCCACCCGCTGGTTCTCGGAACCTGAGGAGTGAGGTCTTAGGCGGAAATAAAGTCTGCAACTCTCCCGGAAGGAGAGAAAAGTCTTACGGTCCCCTGAGAACCGGTCAGGTAACTTGAGGTTGGGTTCTAAAGGTGAGGTGAGGGGTACTACAAAGGCAGCGTCAGACTGATTGACCCTCTGAGCCAGGGCCTGGACCTGTAGGGAGAGGCCCTGCATCTGCTGGGTCAGGGTCTCAAGGGGGTCCATGATAGCGTCAGCGTAGAAGAAATAGTAGACCAGGTAAGGGCTTGTTATTATGTAATGGCAGGAAGGAGGTGAAGGGAACAAGTGAGCCCTAATCTACCCACCGCCCTGTCCCTGCCTACTTGCAACGACCCGCCCTAGGCGACGGGGTACAACTTGGCGGCGGTCCCTACGCTGTCTAAGTGCAAGGGAGACAAACAGGGAACACGCAAGGGAATACAGTAGCCCACGGAACGCCGCGAGGAAACGGAGCGGTGAATGAGCCAGTCAGGATCAGGAAGTAGTGGAGTATACAAACGGGAGCACGGAGCAGAAGCAAGCCAGGGGCAGAGCAACGCAGGATAAACGGAACTGAAGCAAGGCAGAAGCACGGCAGAAGCAGGCTGGAGCAAGGCAGCAGTGGGGCCAGGAATCCAAAAAGAATAACAAGCAAGGAGGAAGAGAAAACGGCAGGTATAAATGGACAGGGGGCGGAGCTAACTCTGACTGACCAGGCCGCGATAGGCTCTCCCACTCCTGAGCCTGCCACCCTGATTGGTGGGAGCAGGTGTCAGTCTCAGAGGTCTGGCCTCAGGTGTCGACTGATTAATCCTGGGAGTATACCCAGATGTAGTGCCTGGCAGATCCTTTACACATACATAAAACACATAGACCAGTATATATATATTACATACATAGAACACGTAGACCAGTATATATATATATATATTACATACATAAAACACATAGACCAGTATATATATATTACATACATAGAACACGTAGACCAGTATATATATATATTACATACATAGAACACATAGACCAGTATATATATATTACATACATAGAACACATAGACCAGTATATATATATATATATATATATATATATAATACATACATAGAACACATAGACCAGTATATATATATATTACATACATAGAACACATAGACCAGTAGATATATATAATACATACATAGAACACATAGACCAGTATATATATATATTACATACATAGAAAACGTAGACCAGTATATATATATATATTACATACATAGAACACGTAGACCAGTAGATATATATATATATATATATATTACATACATAGAACACTTAGACCAGTATATATATATTACATACATAGAAAACGTAGACCAGTATATATATATATATATATTACATACATAGAACACATAGACCAGTAGATATATATTACATACATAGAACACATAGACCAGTAGATATATATAATACATACATAGAACACATAGACCAGTATATATATATATTACATACATAGAACACATAGACCAGTATATATATATATTACATACATAGAACACGTAGACCAGTATATATATATTACATACATAGAACACATAGACCAGTATATATATATTACATACATAGAACACATAGACCAGTATATATTACATACATAGAACACATAGACCAATATATATATAATACATACCTAGAACACATAGACCAGTATATATATATATATATATATATATATATATATATATATATATTACATACATAGAAGATGTATACATACCAGCGTGCTCCTCTGGGCTTGAGATAGTTTTGTGGCTACAAAATACTGGACGGGGGCCAGGACGATGATGACGGCGGCTCCAATGAAGGCGCTAATCCCCAGGATATAATAGAGGAGGATGATCCCGACAATAATCTAGAAGAAGAAGATCCTCATCAGACTAAGACCTGGGAGAGGACAACATCCCACCATCCTACCCTCCGGAGAACGTGCCCCCCCGCCCCGCACCTTAAAACCAACAATATCTACAACCGCTTCTTGTTATATTCCAGAAGTTTCGATTTTAACCCTCGCACTTCCAGGCTGCTCGGGATTCCCTCCTCGTAGCAGCGAGAGAAAAAAGCAGCAGATTCACGCAGAGATTTCCCAAAAAATTCCTGCAACAAAAGGTCAAAATGAAGCAAGTCAGTCGCTGCCCCCCCCCCCCGGATATACAGCGTGGAGCGGTAACCACCGACCCCAGGGGAAAACTTCGGAGAAAACCTTCATCCCGAACATAATAAGGACGTTATAACGGCTCGGTGACCTGGTAACATCTCATTCACTGACCCCCGGATACTGGACGGGACCTCAGGGTCGGAGGATGGAATAATCACAGAACACCCCGTCCCACAGACCGAGGACTGGAAAGTATGTGAACCCTGCACCGGGGAGGAGAATTTCTGTATAAATTGGACCTAAAACAAGTTCAGATTTGTATCAAACTCATAAAATCAAATACAGAGAAGGACGGGGACCCCTTTATGTGAGGACGTGTGAACTGACGGATCAGTCCGGGGCCGTGGACTGGCGGGGGTTCTGCCCTAAGTGAAGCGTAACACGAACCTTCCCTACAGAAGTCAGGACCCCGGACCGCCCGGCAGACGTTACTGAGGACCCCGGATGGAGGAGGCCCCAATATGACCCCTGTCCAGTACAGTCCTCTGCACCCAACAGGAACCGATCCAAGAGCGGACGAGAAGCTGGAGGTCGCTCAGACACCAGGATGACGCCGCTGGTCCGGTCCGTGGTAGTTACACAAGTTGTTTCCCCGACAATGGAAATGAACTTCATCACTGGGGAGACACGAAGGACTCGCTCTGATCGCAGCAATAACAGACAATCACATCCCCGGAAAACATTTAGAAAACGGAACATTCTGTCTGGTGAAAAACGAGACGTGCCACGTCTGTGAGGGGACGGTGGTGCCATGCACTGGGGGGGCCATCACTGGTAGAGCTGCGGATCGTGGCAGCAAATTCTAGAGGAACATCAGGGTGTCCATCCACGAACAGGAGGATCTGCCACGAAGACGACGGTCCAGGGGACCCGCGCAGTCACTGTACGGCTGGAGCGGGAGACCGTTCATGTCTTGGGATGTCCCTTCAAGCTGAATGTGCCGGACTGATTAACAATGGTTGAAGCCATCTCTGCCCAGTCGGCCACTCCGGATACGGAAAACACGGGCACATAAATTTTTCGGTTAAAGTCATGAAATGCATGATGTTCCCCCCCCCTCCCCCGCTGCGGTTTCTGTAATTGTATTCTTTGATTTGGGGATTTAGATGAAGATCAGGTCACGTTTTAGATCAAATGCAGAAACTTCTGCCAACGTCTGGGCACGTCTTCCGTGTCCTGGTGATGGATTTCTCCGCCCTGATGTCTCAGTAATCACAATAATTGCCGGCTGAGGAATATTCATCAATAGATATTAAATTTCTGAGACGTTTATGAGGCAGAGGAGTCTGCGGAAGAACCCAGATGTCTCCTGTGATGTACAGCCGCGTGGCCTAGAACAAGTCAGCGGGCGGACAGGGCCCTACAGGGGGCGCTGTGTCAGTTATATCGATGTGGCTATGGTGGGCAGCCGGGACACCCCTCACAAGAGCCACAACCGGACGGTCCACAATGAAGTTTACCAGATAATTGTCAGAGGTCAAATCAATAAAACCCCCATTCATAACAATGGGGACGATGCACTTGTCAAGCCGCCTGTCCACTGAGAATGAGACCTCGCAAGGCTCGGGGTCCCCCTACAATTACACTAATAACTGCTCACAGCTGAACATAAAAGAACACCCCCATATCTGCTGCTCGTCACATAATATCTTGTACCACAACACACAGGTCACGGCCTGGATAAAGGACCTAACGCAGACCCCCCACCGTGTACGGGCTGACCCCCCCACACGTGTACGAGCTGACCCCCCCACCGTATACGAGCTGACCCCCCCACCGTGTACGAGCTGACCCCCCCACCGTGTACGAGCTGACCCCCCCACCGTGTACGAGCTGACCCCCCCATGTCTACGACCTGACCCCACCCACGTGTACGAGCTGACCCCCCCACCGTGTACGAGCTGACCCCCCCCACCGTGTACGAGCTGACCCCCCCCACCGTGTACGAGCTGACCCCCCAACCGTGTACGAGCTGACCCCCCCCACCGTGTATGAGCAGACCCCCCCGCCATGTACGAGCTGACCCCCCCCACCGTGCAGAGTGGGGATACCCGCCTGGGGGCACAACACTCCTGATGGGAAGGAGAACATGTATTCTGGGATGGGGGGTCTTGAATCAGGTGGGGTCCCCATCTTCTATGTCATTCACCTAAACAACTGAGAGCAAAGTAAATAAAAGGAATTTCAGGTAAAAGCTCCTCCGGTCATTGCTCCGCATACTACAGACTGCCGCACCTGAACGGGCATCGCCCAGAGATTGGGACACAGGAAGAAAAACCACATGAGCTGATTGGCGTCGATGGCCACCAGGTTGCAGATCTGTCCGGACGTCATCTCTCCCATGGACATGTTGGACGTTGATAAGTGCAGAATCTTGTTGTAGATCTTGGTCTGTGGGAGAGAAAAAACAATAAGTACAGAAACCAGAAAATCGCACCTACGGCTACCACACAAAACCACCGCCATCCTCCGCAGAATGTGGTGGAGCCGGGAAGGTTGTGGGCATTTTGCAGCCTCTTCCTTTTTGTCTGTGGTTTCTGTCGGTCTTCATTCTCGGTCCGTGCTTACTGAGTGGGTGGGCTTTTCCTGGTGTGATGTCAGAGCTGTACTGGGTGCTCTGTACCAATCAGATGTCTGCTCCTCCCCTCTACTATTCCCCTCATGCACGCTCACATACCGGCTGCAGATTCCCCCCTCCTTCTCATACCCTCTTACAGCATATACGGCTGCAGCTGCATCCCCCTGCTCTGTCTGGTCTACTGCATCTCTGCAAAATAATGCTCTGGGGACGGAGAAGGTTTATAAACGTTTTCATAGAAACTAAAGGCAAAGAGAGGGGAGGGGGAGGTACAGGCTGCTGAAGGGTGGAGTTTCTCTCATTCCTGCTGAGGAGTGCAGACGGGTGTAGTCGTGCGCGGGATGATGTGGTCCTGCGTGGAATGGTGTGGTCCTACGTGGAATGATGTGGTCCTGCGTGGAATGGTGTGGTCCTGCGTGGAATGGTGTGGTCCTGCGTGGAATGGTGTGGTCCTGCGTGGAATGGTGTGGTCTTGCGTGGAATGGTGTGGTCCTGCGTGGAATGGTGTGGTCCTGCGTGGAATGGTGTGGTCCTGCGTGGAATGGTGTGGTCCTGCGTGGAATGGTGTGGTCCTGCGTGAAATGATGTGGTCCTGTGTGGAGAAGCTCCTGGGACTCCAGCATTCAGGCCCAGACCAGGGACTCTACTTATACCTTCAGCCCTGGTTTGTAAGATCGTACCTGGGCTTGGAGAGGGCCCCCATCCTAAGATGGAGCCTCGGTCCTTCACCCTCAGGAGCAGGCTGGTGGGGGGTGGAGGGACAAGCCAGGCAGCTGGGAAGAGACAGTCAGTCCCGAGAAAAAAAGTCACCATAGGGCAGCAGCAATGTGGCCCCGGCTCCCGATAAAGCTGAGGCGCCAAGAGGAGCCGCGAGGAGAGGACCAGAGATGGCGTCAGGAGATAGTCGCTGGATTCGGAGGTACCGAGCGAGACTGGAAAGACGAGCAGCGAGGACGGAGGAGTGAGGAAGAAGGCGGAGCCATGCAATTTGCGGCTGACATCATCGTCTGAGAGCAGCTCTGAGTCCGAGGACGAGCGTCCCCCAGTTCTACTTACCCAGATCCGGGAGCTGGAATCCCCAATATCGATGGAGGGATTCTGCTTCGGCTCAGAGCTGCCGGCTGAGGAAAAAGAAGAAAAAAAAAGGAGAAGAGGCAGCAGGTGAGACTTCTATATAAATTGGGGTCTCCCCTGCTCTCCGGGCCAGAGGATGTCTCAGTTCAGGGTGCAGATCCCACAAGCCCCCCAGTACTAGCCTCTGCAGTGGGGCTGGAATGGGTAAGCAGGGAGAAAATCATGGGGCCGGGTAAAATGGCGCCCGACGCCATTCCCTGCACAGGGGACGGTAACATCGCTTCAGGGGAAGTGGTCCCGAGGCTGACGGAAGGCGAGCCCCCAAAGCCGGCCAGTAGTGCGAGTCTGGGGCCGGTAAACAGGGTGGACCGGAAGTCAGTGGCACCTCCCCGCCATGTAGCTGACCGGATGTCAGCCGGCCCGGTAACACCTCAGTCGGCTGGCAGAGTAGGCGGAAGGTCATCTACTGCCCCGGGCAGAGGCGATGCTGACCATGATATGGAGCCAATCGGAAGCCACCCCCTGAGAAAGGGGAGTGGTTTGGATGCCGCAGCCCAAGGTGGGTGCGGTGTCCAAAATAATGAGGCTAAAAACCCAATGCTGGCGCTGCCGCAAGACATCGATAGAAGAATATAATAAAAAGTGCAAGGCATGAGGGCTGTATAGAAAATGTTTCCCAACCCCCTCTGGTTGCCATGGACAACAATGCAGCGGAGGGTAGCGTGGAGGGACCGCCTATAACATCTGCCGATCCCCCCACAAAAGCACCTGATGATGCAGAGATGGAAAGTGGAGGAGGGGAAAAAAAGAATAATATTGAGCCTGGCCAAAAAACTGAACATAAAAGTGTTGTGTGAAAATGTGGATAAAACGTGAACGTAGTAAGTGCACCATCCAAAGGTGCAGAGGGGCCGAATGCTCCGTTCACTACTACTCCCTGCAGATCTTATGGTGGAGGGACCATCGGCTCACCCTTCTTCATCCTCCGGCCCCAGGGACGGTAACTTGCAACAGCGTCTCCTGGAGGCCTTAAGGGGAGGGAAGCAGACCCTAACATTAGGGGGTGTGCAGCGAGACCTATCCTTTTGGATAGAGAGGTACGCTCTGGATGCCTTCCAAAAGAGAAGGGGAGATCAGTGGTCGCTCCCAACAACCGGGCAGGCTGTAGCCAGGAGGAATGTGGTCCGTCTCCGGTGGCGTGGCAATGATGCGTGCCCTCCTAGAAAGAGGGTGGTGGAGCTGCTGATGGAGATGGGCTTCAAGGCGAGGGACATCTTTGCCTTGATACATCCTCATGGTGCAGCCGAGTTCGACATCAGCTTTGTTCACTCGGGGGGCCTTGAGGTCTTCTGGGGGAATTATGAGCTGGTGAAGAGCGAGTCCGGCTGGCGGTAGTTAGCTGTACAAGCAATATCCCGCCAGAGTGGTCACAAGAAAGTGACTGTTCTTACACGTAACAAGTCACTTTCTTGCGTTGATATCATGACCTGGTTGAGCAGATATGGTGAGCTGGTGGAGATGCCAAGGAAGAACTTGGAAGAATTTGGCATCTGGTCATGGGCAAACTGTGTCCCACATTCCATCCTCCGCTTTTCTCGGAAGGGATCGAAGCCTAGTCTTCTACCAGGGGCAACCGAAGATGTGTCACCGGTGTGGCGACCCTTCGAACCTGAGCGCGGGCTGCAGAAGTGCACTCATTGTGGGGGGGGGGGTAGGCCATCTGGCTGCAACGTGTGACCAGATTAGGTGCCACCTGTATGGTGACTTAGGTCACCCATTCAGTCGGTGTCCTCACTCCATGGTCAACGCTGTCTCTAAACCTGTGGAAGAGGAAAGTGGGGTGGTGGCTTCTGCAGGTGAGGAGGCATGTGGAGATTGCGGAGCCCAAGCACTTGTGAAGAACGCTAAGAGAGGCCCCCCTTCTTATTAACGAAGGCAGGAGAAAAGGCGAAAGGGAATGGAAAGAAGCCTAGGCAATTTGGGAGATCTCTGGCCCTCACCTAGACCCTGCCCTGGAAACAGATGCACTTGAGGAGGCTGAGTTGAATGAGGAGATCAGGATCCAGAGAGAGAGCAAGTGGCTGAAGACTCTCAAGTCCTCCCGTTATGAAAGTGTTGGTGAGCAGAAGGTTCAGCCTAAAGAAAAAGGGAGAGAGGCAAAGAACTTAAAAGAGCCAAGAACATCTGACTCTGCCCTGACCAAGGAAGGCAGGACCTGCACTCCCCTGGGTCTCTCCCCCAACCGCTACCTCACCCTCCTCCTCACAAAGTTGAGGAGGGCAAGGTAGGGTCTCCAGGGACGCTGAACCTCCTCCCTTACGAGGTACACTGGCCTCGGGGGTGAGGGTTGCCCTCGAGACGGAGAATAAAGAAGGGAAGGTAACATGTTTGGAAGAAATGGACTCTTCACGAAAAAACTAATGATGGGAAGGAATTCCGAGGGGTCCTCCTCAGATAGGGAAAAGCAGGGTGGGAAGAGGAAAGGCGTCTAACTCAATCATCTTAGATGGCGGCACCCGCACCGTTGGCACTGACATCGATTAACGTTGCCAGCATTAAGTCTGATAGGGTAGATTTGCAGCGTTTGATTTTCTTGGCCGAGTTGAAGCCAACATTTTGTTTTTACAGGAGACCAGGCTGTCACTTTTGCACTTTTGGCAGATGGCGTAAAAACTAGGAGGGAGTGGCGACGCGGGCCCTCCTATTGGTCTCTTGCGGCTCAGCCGTATAGCGGTGTGGCGGTTTTTATCACAGCACCGGTAACATGCCGACAGATGATTGAATTAGAAATGGTGCTTGATCCTAGATGTTCTCATGAGGGGGCAAGAACTAAGATTAATATCTATGGTCCCCAGACTGGGTGGGACATGACCATGGGATTACAGAGCTCGCCCCATTTCGAATCCCTTTTGCTTAACCTTTCATACTGTCCACCCCCTTTTCTGCTTCCAGGCATTTTCCTTACCTCCACTGCCACTCTCCCCTCCCCAGTGAGACACACGAGACAGTGGGTTGGAAAATTTCGGCCACAGCAGCCATTTTATTAACAAATTTCCATGAACATAAACATAACTTTATAAATAACATTACTAGGAAAGGGGAAGTCCTTGGAGCTCCAAAACTTTGGCGCCTAACTGCCCCCTGTATAGCTACTTACCCCCAGCCGTCCCCTACAGGCTCAGAGGCACCTTTCTGCTCCCCGGGACACCACCCAGCAGGAGTCCAAAATACGCCCATATCCATGAGCAATTATGTATTTGTTAGGGACCATACCTCTGATGAATCCCCCACTTCAAATTACCACCAACTCCAAGGACCCCCCAATCCGCCACACGAGCATACTTAGACCACCTTTAAGTATGCAAGCCCCCACCATCCAACATTGCGCGTTCAATCCCTTCCTGAATACGCAAAGCCCAAAGGTCAATGCCCACCGCATTCAAATGTACTCCATCACCTAGCCAATACTTCCCTTGGCCATCCTCAAAATCGTAGTACCGCACAAAAAAACCCTCCATTCTTCACCACAAAGCTGGAAACCGCCCGATTAACTTTCACCCGGGCCTTGTTTACGCGCTCTACCGAACGCGCATTTCGCCATACACTCCGCGGCACGATTTCTGACCAAATCACCTTCACCTTCGGAAAACAGGACCAAAGCCGGAGAAGGTCATACTTGACATCCCGAATCAGGTCTCTAAACGGACGAGTACCCAAGTCGTTACCCCCCACATGAAGGACCAACAAATCAGGCACCCGATCCAACTGCGCATACCGATGAAAATCCGGCAAAACTCGACTCCACACCATGCCGCGCGTGCCCAGCCACCGTATAACCACTGATGACCTTTGGAACCCCAGTTGCCGCCCATCCGGCCGCACATCAGCCCTTAAAGCCCCCCAGTGCACATACGAGTGTCCAAGTATCCACACCAGTGCAGGTGAACCATCTGTAATAGAAGAATAACAACGATGACACCAACCGGAAACAGCATAACAAAACAAGTAATGCAAATCACATAAAGTGGAGACGCACGTATGACTTATACCTCCCTGAATCCCACCGACCTATGCGTTTCACCACATCAGGCCCCAACCCCCATGACGCAGCTTCCGTGGCTGCCCCAATGCGAAAGGAGTGTGGTGAATAAATACACTTATCCAAACCCAACACCTCCAAACACCTACGGAAGACAACTGTAAACTGGCGTCGTGACAAGAAGGTACCATCATTATGACATAACAGCGGTCCCCCACTACTCCCTCGCAGTGCGGCGTATCGCGCGTAGCATTGTACCGGGCACATCCCTGCCCCTGCCACAGCCCCCAGAACCACACGCTTACCATTACCTCTTTGATCCGATTTTGACCGCCTTACCCAGAATTCCACTCTCTCCCCACCTTTTGTTACATCTTCCGATTGCAAACCCCCCACTCTCTTCTTGCTAGGGGAAATTAACTCACCCACTCTTAAAGCTCCAAAAAACGCCCATAAAAAGGCCAACTGAAACAATGCTACCTCGTAGCCCGAAAAACACACCCTCCCCAATACTTCACCCAATTGCTCTAAAAGCGCGAAAGAAACCGGGCGACGGCCGTCCGGCCGCCATGCCTCCTTTTTCCGAAACCCCTTCAAAGCCTGGACTATCAAGAAATCCTTAGTCAAATCCGCCAACCCCCTCAGTTTAAAACCAAAGGCCAAGGCTGAAATGAAACGATTCACTTTAGACACCGACCAGCCTTCCACTGATACCCATCCCAAAAACCCCAACAAAGCCACCACCTGTCCCTCCATCAACCCGACGTCGGGCGAACCTGTTAACCATGACACCCAGTCCTTCCACGCCGCGTCGTACGCCACCCATGTACCAGGCGCTAGAGAGGACTTGATCAAACCTCCTGCCGCTCGCAAACCAAGTCCCAAAGCCATTCCGGGAATGCGACCCCTTCCAGATCCGCCTCCGGTGCCAACAGACGAAACCGCTCCCACTGTAGGCGAGAGAGAGAATGCGCTATGTCATTCTGCACCCCCGGAACGTGAACCGCAACAATCCACGCATTGAGTGACAAACAACGCAACACCAGACGCCGCAACAACCTAACCACCGGGGGGGAAGAAGCCGTTACATTATTGATCGCCACCACCACCCCCATATTATCACAGTGGAACGGCACCTTGCTATTACGAAAACGCTCCCCCCAAATTTCAACCGCCACCACAATCGGGAAGAGTTCCAGAAGTACAAGATTACGAACTAGTCCCAAAGATACCCATTCCTCCGGCCACTGCCCCACGCACCATTGTCCTTTACAATAAATACCGAAACCCACACTACCTGCAGCATCTGTAAACAATTCCCACCGCACATTATCCACCACCGGCGAGATCAGTAATGACTTCCCATTATACAAGTGTAAAAACTCTCTCCATACTGCCAAGTCATCCCGATGCTCTCGTGTCAACCGCACAAAATGGTGCGGGGCTCTAACCCCCGCCGTTGCTGACGCCAACCTCCTGCAAGAAACTCTGCCCATGGGCATTATCCGACAAGCGAAATTAAGTTTTCCTAACAACGACTGCAAATCCCGCAGCTGAATCTTATGAAGCCGACCCGTCCTGCTCACTTCCAATCGCAGCGCATCCAGCTTGTCACTAGGAAGTCGACACTCCATCGACATTGAATCCAGAGTAATGCCAAGAAAAACTATACAAGTACTAGGACCAACAGTCTTCTCTGGGGATAACGGAACCCCAAAACGATGAGCGACCCACTGGATTGCCCCCAGCAAATTGGCGCACACCCCCGAACCCGCTGGGCCCACACACAGGAAGTCATCTAGATAATGTATGACCGACTCTAACCCTGCCACTTCACGAATTACCCACTCCAGGAACGAACTGAACGCCTCGAAGAACGCGCAAGACACTGAACAACCCATCGGGAGACACCGATCCATATAGTAAGCCCCCTCCCAGTAACACCCTAACAGCCGCTGGCTGTCCGGGTGAATCGGTGGAAGCCGGAATGCCGCTTCCACGTCGGTCTTCGCCATAAGGGCCCCCGCCCCGTACCGCCGCACCCACTGAACTGCTGCATCAAACGACGTATATACCACCGAGCATAGCTCAGGGACAATGCCATCGTTAACAGACAACCCCCGTGGATGTGACAAATGATGGATAAGCCGGAATTTATTCTGCTCCTTCTTTGGAACAACCCCTAATGGCGACACTACCATGTCCTGAACGGGCCAAGACTGGAACGGCCCCGCCATACGCCCTAACCCCACTTCTTTACGCAAATTCTCTGACACTACCTCCGGATAATCCATAGCCGACTTTAAATTCCATAGGGAAAGGGGAACCGCGTGAACCGGGGAAGGGATCACAAAACCAAACTGAAAACCATGCAACAACTCGCCCTTTACCCTATCCGGGAACCTATTTAAGTACGGCTCCATCTCTTCCCACCTCACCGGAGTCAGCCCCATGACCCCCACCACTCCCCCCTTTTCCTTTACCTTTTTTAAAGCACTTGGCGGACCCGTGCGAAGTCCCGCCGCAAGAGGAGCAAGAATGCTTGAACTTGCATCCCGCCCCGAACTTGCATTGGCCGTCGTTAAACTGCCAGCACAAGCCCGACCTCCCTCCTGTCCCTCCCCCCGATTGTCCTGAGGGGCCGACAACCCCATCCCCCCCCCCCCTTGAAAGGACTGCCCGAACTTAGCAGGGGCCATTACCTTTAACCAGAGCCCAATGTCTTTATTATCCCATCTAATGTTGGGACGAACCGCTTTCCTCTGACGAAACTGTTCGTCATACCGCAACCAAGTCTGACCACCATACGAACGGTGCGCCTCACCTATCGCATCCATGTACCCGAAAAGGGCGGAACAATTTTCCGGCGCCTTTTCCCCTAAAACACTTGCCAGAATGGCAAACGCCTGTAACCAATTCACAAACGTCTGGGGGATTAAACGATATCGACGCTTCTCCTCCACCTCCTTTTTACTTTCCCACCTTTTACCCTTGTCTAAATTAAATTTTTCCAACGGAAGAAGCGAGAAAATTTCGACGTATTCATCTTTCCAAATTTTTTCTTTTACTTCAGTCTTTAAATGTGACCCCAACAACCCTTCAAAACAAACGTACACTTCGCCTTTTGCTTTATCATTTAACCTCACCCTATCCACATCCTTATCCTTATCCGTCTGCACCGCAACCGTCATCCCCCCGACCTCCACCACGGGTAGCGTCCTCCGTGGTTCCTCCGTTTCCCCGCCCCCCCCCCCGCTGCAGGGACCCACGCTGCGACCGGGGATGTAGCGGGCACACTACCACCCTCACAACGCGCTAGCAACGCTTTTACACAGCCAAGCAATTCCTGAACATCTCCCCCCCCCCCCTAACAGTAGCCATCAAACCACTATTATCAACTTCTCTAACTGCCTCCCCTTGGGAACCCCCCCCCAACCCCCGGGGATCTAAATAACGCTGGAAATGAATGTAACGGTGAGAGTGACTCACCAGACTGCGTGGGCGCTGAGTTCCCACCAGCCGGGGCGACGGGACCCCCACGACAACCATCCTCGATCAACACACCTCCGTCTTCGCCCTCCTCCGGACATCTCGGGCCTGACGCCGCTCCGCAGGCCCTGCAGCCGTATGTACCGTCCTGTACTTCGGAGTTACTGCATGACGTCAGGGGTCGCTCCAGCCTCCGCTCACGCTCCACTGCTGCCCCCTCCCTCCGCCACTGCAGCACCACCGACTGTGGCCTGCGTGACCGTCCGGGGACGTCATCCTGCTGACAGGCGGGCCGCCCGACTGGTGCATCGCCAGATCGGCCCGCCGCAAAACCACGTGATGCTGACCTGGAGACAGGAGGCTGTCTCTCTGGCCTGGGACCCTGCCCTCCTCTCTCCGGAGGGCCCGACCGGCGACCGGGATTCCTCCCGGACCGGGACCTCCGCCCCCTAGCGGCGGGAGCGGAATCCCGGCCCGAAGGGTCCCTCGAGGGGCTCCCAAGCCTGCGTCGAGCCCTAGGCAAATCATCCGGGCTAAGGCGCTCTGGAGGCCGCACCCGCCGTGACCGCCGGAGGGGGGATATCATCTCCTCTTGTGCTGCCTGCGACCCGGCCGCACTCGTACCCACTGCCTCCTCAATTCCTGCCGACACCTCCTGCGCCGAGGCCGCCGGACCTGTCCTCCCGAGCTCCTCCTCAAGCCAGGCCCCGTTCCGCCACAGCCTGCCGCACTCGCTCCATCAGGGCCTGCATCACGCCTCAGGTTAGTCCTGTGTGACAAGGCTAACTGCTTTCCTGGGGCGTGAATGGCGTGAACCTGTCTCTCACCCTTCCTATATGCCCTCTGTAAACCTCGCCCCCTCCCCTCCACCTTCCTCCCCCTCCTCCCATTGAACTTTTCACCTCATTCCTTCTCCCCTGCAACCCTTGTCATGTTTGCCTCCCCCAATCACTTCATGATGTGTCCGGCTATTTCTGGAAAAGTCTCTTCATGAGGATTAAGCCTTTCCTTTTTATGAGCCGACAAGTTATCTTTGGAGGGGATTTTAAAACTGTCGTTAGACTCCGAGAGAGACCGGTTTATGATAGTGTGACATTAAAAACTATAGTTAGCGATGCTCGCCTGGTGGATATCCACATCAGGCATACCCCAGGCCACGCGGGTTTCACCTATCGTAGAGGTAGTTGTAGGTCTAGGCTAGACAGGTTTTTTTTGAAGGAGGAAGCCATCTCTTCACCAGTGTCCGTTGTTGAGGTGGAGTTCTCCGATCACTGTATGATTATTTTCTCTTTGAACATTGCAGAGTCCCTCCAGATGGGAAGAGGTATATGGAGGCTGAATTCTACTCTCTTGGAAGAAGTGGAGATAAGACAGGCCTTTGAGGATTTTCTTCAGAGCCAGGTACCATTGTTGGATCTCAGTGGTACTAAGTCTACGTGGTGGGAGTTGTTTAAAGGCCGGGTGGCAGGATTTTTCCGCAGGCTCTCGAGCCTCAGGTCCATAAGTAGGTACCGCCTATATCAGGAACTGAGGAGGAAACTCAAACATCTGGTCTCAACTGGGGGTAGTGGGGAGGAGATCTCCGCGGTGAAAGCTTTGCTCAGGAGGTGTCAGTATGATAGGCACACATCTTTAGTTCTTGAGAGGGATTTCGGGAGGTACCGCTCGCCCGACCCCTACAGGAACTGTAAGATGTCAGTGAGTCGTAAGGTTGTGACAGGACTGATTGATAGTACAGGATCTCTGAAGAGATCCAAATCAGGGATCTTGGAGGTTGTCAGATCGTCTACTCGCACCTCTTGGGGAAGCAAGATCCAAACCGAGACGAGATGTCGGCTTTCCTGGCTGAAACCATCCCTGAGCCAGGGGTAGACCCCTCTCTTGGTGTTTTGATAGACTCGATCAAGGAAGAGGAAGTGGGGCTGGCGATTGATGGGCTTGCCCTCAGAAAACCTCCAGGTCAGGATGGCTTAACATCTGAGTTCTATAAAACCTTCAAGGGAACCCTAGTTCCCCTCTTGACTGAGGTGTTTAATGAGTGCCTTTCCTCGGGTACTTTGTCAATGAGGAGGTCGGCCTTGATCATTTTATCGAAGGCTAAAGACTCGACACGTATTGAAAATTGGCATCCCATATCGCCGCTCAATACAGACAGAAATGTTCTCGCAAAGGTGCTGTTCAATCGGCTGGTGAAGTTTGCACCCCGCCTCCTTTCGCTGGTCCAGCATTGCTCTGTTCCAGGCCGCAGCACATTTAGTGCCGTCCTCAGTGTCAGAGAGGCAGTGGAGCAGGGAAATTCTGGTCGATTGAAGGGGTACATTCTGTCCTTGGACCAAGCTAAAGCTTTTGACCAGATGGACCATGAGTACCTCAGGTCGGTCCTTCTGTGGTACGATTGGCTTCAGACCTTACATACTGGGGCTCAGAATTTCGCGCTAGTGAATGGTTGGGTTGGAACCCCATTTGAGGTTGGGTCTGGTGTCCTCCAGCGTTGTCCCTTGAGCCCTTTGCTATATGCGTTTGCGATTGATCCTTTTCTTAAAGGGATTGATTGTGAGCCAATGGCGGGAGTCGGGCCGAAAGTCACTCAGATGGCGGTTGCATAGGCGGACGACGTCTCCATTTTTGTCTCCTCGAAAGGGGAGGCTGAGTGGGTGATGTCGGAAATGGAAAGTTACTCGTTGGCATCTGGGTCCAAGATCAACCGGGATAAGTGCAAGAGTCTCTGACTGGGAAGAAGAGATCCTAGTTTTGATTTCTCGTACACCCTTCCAGAGCCTCAGGGGTCTGCTAAAATGTAGGAGTCTAATTTTGCCCGGGTGATTACCCCAAGAAAAACTAGGAGGGTAGGCTGAATCTAGCTGCCCAGAAGGTCGACCAATGGAAGGGTTGGTCCTTAACTTGCGGGGAAAGAGTTCACCTGGCCAGAGCCTACCTGGTGCCCATGTTGCTCTACATAGGCAGTGTGTGCATCTTGCCAGAACCTCTCTGGACTCGGGTCTACAGCCTGTTCTTCCAGCTGTTATGGGGGAACAGGCTTAAGGCTGCCCAAGTAGTGACCTCGGGGTGGGATTAAAACATTTGAATTCAGCGAGGATTCCCCAGAAGTTTTGGGATCTGGCTTGGCGTTGCTTCCATGGGAGACTGTATGTGAGGGACAATTTGAAGTATAGAAACTCTGATGTTAGGGGTTGTCCCCGGGAGGAGTGTGGCGGCGTGCTGGAAATCATGGAGTATTTCCCGCTTCATTGCCCCTTCAATAAGAGGTATACAAAAGGGTAGGGGCCTCCATTGTTTGGCGTGGCCTAACCAGCCTCTCCTATGCTGGGTGGGCCTATGGCGTGTTCGGAGACCTCGGTGGTAGGGACCATTGCACTTTGTTTCTAGTCAGTATAGTGGTCAGGCACTTTATATGGAATACACAGAGCCTAGTTTTATACCTAGAAGAAAATCCTCCTTGTGGACGAAATGGTTAGCAAGATCATGGGTGACCTGGTGTAGGTGCATTATTTGGAGGTCGACGGGAGCATCCAAAGCCTCTCGCCTTTGGAGGGGCTTCTCCAGTTGGGTACCTTAAAGAGACAGCCTCCATGAGGGGGAGGGGGGGGGTTGTCACCGGTGCTCAACTGGAGGTGGGGGTCTGCGTTCCACTGAGGCACCAGAAAATTACCGATAGGGCTAGGAATAGGGAAAGGTGAGGGTTAGCATAGGGTCAGTTTTCAGTAGGGTCAATATAAGGGCTAGTAATGGGGTAAGGAGATAAGGCTAGCGATAGAGAGGGTGTAATGGTGGACGTGGGACTTTGGCCTCTGTGGGGTGCTGGGGGGCTTTTCCCTTCTCTCTCTCCTGTGATGGGCTAGGTGAGCACAAGAAGTTTTTTTTGTGTTGCTTTGGATTGAAATGGCAGGAAAAGGGTTTACAAGCGACCGAACTTGGTGCTTCCGGGAATGGAACGTGTTGTGTATGTAGATTGGTATTTGGACAAGTTAGTGATGTGTATTGTAAAAGGGAGAATATCCCGCACCCTGTGTCTACTTTTGTACCATCACCCCCTGCCCTCATTTGTACCCTCACCCCCTGCCTTCTTTTATGCCCTCACCCCCTGCCTTCTTTTGTACCCTCACCCCCTGCCTTCTTTTGTGCCCTCACCCCCTGCCCTCACTTGCACCCTCACCCCCTGCTCTCACTTGCACCCTCACCCCCTGCCCTCACTTGCAGCCTCACCCCGACCTCACTTGCACCCTCACCCCCTGCCCTTACTTGCACCCTCACCCCCTGACCTCACTTGCACCGTCACCCCGACCTCACTTGCACCCTGCCCTTCCTTGCACCCTCACCCCCTGCCCTCATTTGCACCCCACCCCCTGCCCTCATTTGCACCCACACCCCATGCCCTCATATGCACCCTCACCCCCTGCCCTCACTTGCACCCTCACTTGCACCCTCACCCCCTGCCCTCACTTGCAGCCTCACCCCCTGACCTCACTTGCACCCTTACCCCCTGCCCTCACTTGCACCCTGCCCTTCCTTGCACCCTCACCCCCTGCCCTCATTTGCACCCTCACCCCATGCCCTCATTTGCACCCCACCCCCTGCCCTCATTTGCACCCTCACCCCATGCCCTCATTTGCACCCTCACCCCCTGCCCTCATTTGCACCCTCACCCCATGCCCTCATTTGCACCCTCACCCCCTGCCCTCATTTGCACCCACACCCCATGCCCTCATATGCACCCTCACCCCCTGCCCTCACTTGCACCCTCACTTGCACCCTCACCCCCTGCCCTCACTTGCAGCCTCACCCCCTGACCTCACTTGCACCCTTACCCCCTGCCCTCACTTGCACCCTGCCCTTCCTTGCACCCTCACCCCCTGCCCTCATTTGCACCCTCACCCCCTGCCCTCATTTGCACCCCACCCCCTGCCCTCATTTGCACCCTCACCCCATGCCCTCATTTGCACCCTCACCCCCTGCCCTCATTTGCACCCTCACCCCATGCCCTCATTTGCACCCTCACCCCCTGCCCTCATTTGCATGCTATGACTGAATTAGTGCTGTCACAGTGACTATACTGATACAATAGGATTCATGGTGCGGCGAGTAGTGTGACCTGTATTGCTCCTCGCAGGTTGATTCCGGTCTCAATGGCAACATAATATGAAGCCTGAAGAAACGTTCTCTGCAGGAGGAGGGCGAAAAACAGCAGAACTGCCAGGACGTAGGTGTTGGCCAGAAACTCCTGCGATGAAATGAAAGAAACACCAAAAAACACGGTCTGCAAGAGAAGAAGCGGGAGAGACAATGAGAGATGAAACACAGCTAGCAGATGGCACAGGCCACACCACAGCCGGGCACAGAGGATATATATTCTGCCGGGCACACAGAGGAGTTATATACAGCCGGGCACACAGAGGATTTATATACAGCCCGGCACACAGGGGATTTATATACAGCCGGGCACACAGAGGATTTATATACAGCCCGGCACACAGGGGATTTATATACAGCCGGGCACACAGGGGATTTATATACAGCCCGGCACACAGGGGATTTATATACAGCCGGGCACACAGAGGATTTATATACAGCCGGGCACACAGAGGATTTATATACAGCCGGGCACACAGGGGATTTATATACAGCCGGGCACACAGAGGATTTATATACAGCCCGGCACACAGGGGATTTATATACAGCCGGGCACACAGGGGATTTATATACAGCCGGGCACACAGGGGATTTATATACAGCCGGGCACACAGGTGATTTATATACAGCCGGGCACACAGGGGATTTATATACAGCCGGGCACACAGGTGATTTATATACAGCCGGGCACACAGGGGATTTATATACAGCCCGGCACACAGGGGATTTATATACAGCCGGGCACACAGAGGATTTATATACAGCCGGGCACACAGAGGATTTATATACAGCCGGGCACACAGGGGATTTATATACAGCCGGGCACACAGGGGATTTATATACAGCCGGGCACAGAGGATTTATATACAGCCGGGCACACAGGGGATTTATATACAGCCGGGCACACAGGTGATTTATATACAGCCCGGCACACAGAGGATTTATATACAGCCGGGCACACAGGGGATTTATATACAGCCGGGCACACAGAGGATTTATATACAGCCCGGCACACAGAGGATTTATATACAGCCGGGCACACAGGGGATTTATATACAGCCGGGCACACAGATGATTTATATACAGCCGGGCACAGAGGATTTATATACAGCCGGGCACACAGGGGATTTATATACAGCCGGGCACACAGGGGATTTATATACAGCCGGGCACACAGGGGATTTATATACAGCCGGGCACACAGAGGATTTATATACAGCCCGGCACACAGAGGATTTATATACAGCCGGGCACACAGGGGATTTATATACAGCCGGGAACACAGATGATTTATATACAGCCGGGCACAGAGGATTTATATACAGCCGGGCACACAGGGGATTTATATACAGCCGGGCACACAGAGGATTTATATACAGCCCGGCACACAGAGGATTTATATACAGCCGGGCACACAGGGGATTTATATACAGCCGGGCACACAGAGGATTTATATACAGCCCGGCACACAGAGGATTTATATACAGCCGGGCACACAGGGGATTTATATACAGCCGGGCACAGAGGATTTATATACAGCCGGGCACACAGGGGATTTATATACAGCCGGGCACACAGGGGATTTATATACAGCCGGGCACACAGAGGATTTATATACAGCCGGGCACACAGGGGATTTATATACAGCCGGGCAAAGAGGATTTATATATAGCCGGGCACACAGAGGATTTATATACAGCCGCACACAGGGGATTTATATACAGCCGGGCACACAGAGGATTTATATACAGCCGCGCACACAGGGGATTTATATACAGCCGGGCACACAGAGGATTTATATACAGCCGCACACACAGGGGATTTATATACAGCCGGGCACACAGGGGATTTATATACAGCCGGGCACACAGAGGATTTATATACAGCCGGGCACACAGAGGATTTATATACAGCCGGGCACACAGAGGATTTATATACAGCCGGGCACACAGGGGATTTATATACAGCCGGGCACACAGGGGATTTATATACAGCCGGGCACACAGAGGATTTATATACAGCCGGGCACACAGGGGATTTATATACAGCCGGGCACACAGGGGATTTATATACAGCCGGGCACACAGAGGATTTATATACAGCCGGGCACACAGGGGATTTATATACAGCCGGGCACACAGGGGATTTATATACAGCCGGGCACGCAGAGGATTTATATACAGCCGGGCACACAGGGGATTTATATACAGCCGGGCACACAGAGGATTTATATACAGCCGGGCACACAGAGGATTTATATACAGCCGGGCACAGAGGATTTATATACAGCCCGGCACACAGGTGATTTATATACAGCCGGGCACACAGGGGATTTATATACAGCCGGGCACACAGGGGATTTATATACAGCCGGGCACACAGAGGATTTATATACAGCCGGGCACAGAGGATTTATATACAGCCGGGCACACAGAGGATTTATATACAGCCCGGCACACAGGGGATTTATATACAGCCGGGCACACAGAGGATTTATATACAGCCGGGCACAGAGGATTTATATACAGCCGGGCACACAGAGGATTTATATACAGCCGGGCACACAGAGGATTTATATACAGCCGGGCACACAGAGGATTTATATACAGCCAGGCACACAGAGGATTTATATACAGCCCGGCACACAGAGGATTTATATACAGCCCGGCACACAGAGGAGTTATATACAGCCCGGCACACAGAGGATTTATATACAGCCCGGCACACAGAGGATTTATATACAGCCCGGCACACAGGTGATTTATATACAGCCGGGCACACAGGGGATTTATATACAGCCGGGCACACAAAGGATTTATATACAGCCGGGCACACAGGGGATTTATATACAGCCGGGCACACAGGGGATTTATATACAGCCGGGCACAGAGGATTTATATACAGCCGGGCACACAGGTGATTTATATACAGCCGGGCACACAGGGGATTTATATACAGCCGGGCACACAGGGGATTTATATACAGCCGGGCACACAGAGGATTTATATACAGCCGGGCACACAGGGGATTTATATACAGCCGGGCACACAGGGGATTTATATACAGCCCGGCACACGGAGGATTTATATACAGCCGGGCACAGAGGAATTATATACAGCCGGGCACAGAGGATTTATATACAGCCGGGCACACAGGGGATTTATATACAGCCGGGCACACAGGGGATTTATATACAGCCGGGCACACAGAGGATTTATATACAGCCGGGCACAGAGGAATTATATACAGCCGGGCACAGAGGATTTATATACAGCCCGGCACACAGAGGATTTATATACAGCCGGGCACAGAGGATTTATATACAGCCGGGCACACAGGGGATTTATATACAGCCGGGCACACAGGGGATTTATATACAGCCGGGCACACGGAGGATTTATATACAGCCGGGCACAGAGGAATTATATACAGCCGGGCACAGAGGATTTATATACAGCCGGGCACACAGAGGATTTATATACAGCCGGGCACACAGAGGATTTATATACAGCCGGGCACACAGAGGATTTATATACAGCCGGGCACACGGGGGATTTATATACAGCCGGGCACACAGAGGATTTATATACAGCCGGGCACAGAGGATTTATATACAGCCGGGCACAGAGGATTTATATACAGCCCGGCACACAGAGGATTTATATACAGCCGGGCACAGAGGATTTATATACAGCCGGGCACACAGAGGATTTATATACAGCCCGGCACACAGAGGATTTATATACAGCCGGGCACAGAGGATTTATATATAGCCGGGCACAGAGGATTTATATACAGCCGGGCACACAGAGGATTTATATACAGCCGGGCACACAGAGGATTTATATACAGCCGGGCACACAGAGGATTTATATACAGCCGGGCACACAGAGGATTTATATACAGCCGGGCACAGAGGATTTATATATAGCCGGGCACACAGAGGATTTATATACAGCCGGGCACAGAGGATTTATATACAGCCGGGCACACAGAGGAGTTATATACAGCCGGGCACAGAGGATTTATATACAGCCGGGCACACAGGGGATTTATATACAGCCGGGCACACAGGGGATTTATATACAGCCGGGCACAGAGGATTTATATACAGCCGGCACACAGAGGATTTATATACAGCCCGGCACACAGGGGATTTATATACAGCCCGGCACACAGAGGATTTATATACAGCCGGGCACAGAGGATTTATATACAGCCGGGCACACAGGGGATTTATATACAGCCCGGCACACAGAGGATTTATATACAGCCGGGCACAGAGGATTTATATACAGCCGGGCACAGAGGATTTATATACAGCCCGGCACACAGAGGATTTATATACAGCCGGGCACAGAGGATTTATATACAGCCGGGCACACAGGGGATTTATATACAGCCCGGCACACAGAGGATTTATATACAGCCGGGCACAGAGGATTTATATACAGCCCGGCACACAGGGGATTTATATACAGCCCGGCACACAGGGGATTTATATACAGCCCGGCACACAGGGGATTTATAAACAGCCGAGCACACAGGGGATTTATATACAGCCCGGCACACAGAGGATTTATAAACAGCCGGGCACACAGAGGATTTATATACAGCCGGGCACACAGGGGATTTATATACAGCCGAGCACAGGGGATTTATATACAGCCGGGCACACAGAGGATTTATATACAGCCGCGCACACAGAGGATTTATATACAGCCGGGCACACAAAGGATTTATATACAGCCGGGCACACAGAGGATTTATATACAGCCCGGCACACAGAGGATTTATATACAGCCGCGCACACAGAGGATTTATATACAGCCGGGCACACAGAGGATTTATATACAGCCCGGCACACAGAGGATTTATATACAGCCGGGCACAGAGGAATTATATACAGCCGGGCACACAGGGGATTTATATACAGCCCGGCACACAGAGGATTTATATACAGCCGGGCACAGAGGATTTATATACAGCCGGGCACACAGAGGATTTATATACAGCCGGGCACACAGGGGATTTATATACAGCCGGGCACAGAGGATTTATATACAGCCGGGCACACAGGGGATTTATATACAGCCGGGCACACAGGGGATTTATATACAGCCGGGCACAGAGGATTTATATACAGCCGGGCACACAGAGGATTTATATACAGCCGGGCACACAGGGGATTTATATACAGCCGGGCACACAGGGGATTTATATACAGCCGGGCACACAGGGGATTTATATACAGCCGGGTACACAGAGGATTTATATACAGCCGGGCACACAGAGGATTTATATACAGCCGGGCACAGAGGATTTATATACAGCCGGGCACACAGGGGATTTATATACAGCCGGGCACAGAGGATTTATATACAGCCGGGCACACAGGGGATTTATATACAGCCCGGCACACAGGGGATTTATATACAGCCCGGCACACAGGGGATTTATATACAGCCGGGCACAGAGGATTTATATACAGCCGGGCACACAGAGGATTTATATACAGCCGGGCACATAGGGGATTTATATACAGCCGGGCACACAGAGGATTTATATACAGCCGGGCACACAGAGGATTTATATACAGCCGGGCACACAGAGGATTTATATACAGCCGGGCACACAGAGGATTTATATACAGCCCGGCACACAGGGGATTTATATACAGCCCGGCACACAGAGGATTTATATACAGCCCGGCACACAGGGGATTTATATACAGCCCGGCACATAGGGGATTTATATACAGCCGGGCACACAGGGGATTTATATACAGCCCGGCACACAGGGGATTTATATACAGCCCGGCACACAGGGGATTTATATACAGCCCGGCACACAGAGGATTTATATACAGCCCGGCACACAGGGGATTTATATACAGCCCGGCACACAGAGGATTTATATACAGCCGGGCATACAGAGGATTTATATAAAGCCGGGCACACAGGTGATTTATATACAGCCGGGCACACAGAGTATTTATATACAGCCCGGCACACAGGGGATTTATATACAGCCGGGCACACAGGGGATTTATATAAAGCCGGGCACACAGGGGATTTATATACAGCCGGGCACACAGAGGATTTATATACAGCCCGGCACACAGAGGATTTATATACAGCCGGGCATACAGAGGATTTATATACAGCCGGGCACACAGGTGATTTATATACAGCCCGGCACACAGGGGATTTATATACAGCCGGGCACGCAGAGGATTTATATACAGCCGGGCACGCAGGGGATTTATATACAGCCGGGCACACAGGGGATTTATATACAGCCGGGCACACAGGGGATTTATATACAGCCCGGCACATAGGGGATTTATATACAGCCGGGCACACAGGGGATTTATATACAGCCGGGCACATAGGGGATTTATATACAGCCGGGCACACAGAGGATTTATATACAGCCGGGCACACAGAGGATTTATATACAGCCGGGCACACAGAGGATTTATATACAGCCGGGCACACAGAGGATTTATATACAGCCCGGCACACAGGGGATTTATATACAGCCCGGCACACAGAGGATTTATATACAGCCGGGCACACAGGGGATTTATATACAGCCCGGCACACAGAGGATTTATATACAGCCGGGCATACAGAGGATTTATATAAAGCCGGGCACACAGGTGATTTATATACAGCCGGGCACACAGAGTATTTATATACAGCCCGGCACACAGGGGATTTATATACAGCCGGGCACACAGGGGATTTATATAAAGCCGGGCACACAGGGGATTTATATACAGCCGGGCACACAGAGGATTTATATACAGCCCGGCACACAGAGGATTTATATACAGCCGGGCATACAGAGGATTTATATACAGCCGGGCACACAGGTGATTTATATACAGCCCGGCACACAGGGGATTTATATACAGCCGGGCACGCAGAGGATTTATATACAGCCGGGCACGCAGGGGATTTATATACAGCCGGGCACACAGGGGATTTATATACAGCCGGGCACACAAAGGATTTATATACAGCCGCGCACACAGAGGATTTATATACAGCCGGGCACACAGAGGATTTATATACAGCCGGGCACACAGGGATTTATATACAGCCGGGCACACAGAGAATTTATATACAGCCGGGCACACAGGGGATTTATATACAGCCGGGCACAGGGAATTTATATACAGCCGGGCACACAGGATTTATATACAGCCGGGCACAGAGGATTTATAAACAGCCGGGCACACAGGGGATTTATATACAGCCGGGCACACAGGGGATTTATATACAGCCGTGCACAAAGGGGATTTATATACAGCCGGGCACACAGGGGATTTATATACAGCCGGGCACACAGGGGATTTATATACAGCCGGGCACACAGGGGATTTATATACAGCCGGGCACACAGAGGATTTATATACAGCCGGGCACACAGAGGATTTATAAACAGCCGGGCACATAGGGGATTTATAAACAGCCGGGCACATAGGGGATTTATATACAGCCGGGCACACAGGGGATTTATATACAGCCGCGCACAGAGGATTTATATACAGCCGGGCACGCAGAGGATTTATATACAGCCGGGCACAGAGGATTTATATACAGCCGGGCACGCAGAGGATTTATATACAGCCGGGCACAGAGGATTTATATACAGCCCGGCACACAGGGGATTTATATACAGCCGGGCACACAGAGGATTTATATACAGCCGGGCACACAGAGGATTTATATACAGCCGGGCACACAGAGGATTTATATACAGCCCGGCACACAGGGGATTTATATACAGCCGGGCATACAGAGGATTTATATACAGCCGGGCACACCGAGGATTTATATACAGCCGGCACACAGAGGATTTATATACAGCCGGGCACACAGAGGATATATATACAGCCGGGCACACAGGGGATTTATATAAAGCCGGGCACAGAGGATACACACAGAGGATTTATATACAGCCGGGCACACAGGGGATTTATATACAGCCGGGCACACAGGGGATTTATATACAGCCGGGCACACAGAGGATTTATATACAGCCGGGCACACAGAGGATTTATATACCGCCGGGCACACAGAGGATTTATATACAGCCGGGCACACAGAGGATTTATATACAGCCGGCACACAGAGGATTTATATACAGCCGGGCACACAGAGGATTTATATACAGCCGGGCACACAGAGGATTTATATACCGCCGGGCACACAGAGGATTTATATACAGCCGGGCACACAGGGGATTTATATACAGCCGGGCACACAGAGGATTTATATACAGCCGGGCACACCGAGGATTTATATACAGCCGGGCACACAGGGATTTATATACAGCCGGGCACACAGAGAATTTATATACAGCCGAGCACACAGGGGATTATATACAGCCGGGCACAGGGGATTTATATACAGCCGGGCACACAGAGGATTTATATACAGCCGGGCACACAGGGGATTTATATACAGCCGGGCACAGGGAATTTATATACAGCCGGGCACACAGGATTTATATACAGCCGGGCACACAGGGGATTTATATACAGCCGGGCACAGAGGATTTATATACAGCCGGGCACACAGAGGATTTATAAACAGCCGGGCACACAGGGGATTTATATACAGCCGGGCACACAGGGGATTTATATACAGCCGTGCACAAAGGGGATTTATATACAGCCGGGCACACAGGGGATTTATATACAGCCGGGCACACAGGGGATTTATATACAGCCGGGCACACAGGGGATTTATATACAGCCGGGCACACAGGGGATTTATATACAGCCGGGCACACAGAGGATTTATATACAGCCGGGCACACAGAGGATTTATAAACAGTCGAGCACATAGGGGATTTATATACAGCCGGGCACACAGGGGATTTATATACAGCCGGGCACACAGGGGATTTATATACAGCCGGGCACGCAGAGGATTTATATACAGCCGGGCACAGAGGATTTATATACAGCCGGGCACGCAGAGGATTTATATACAGCCGGGCACACAGGTGATTTATATACAGCCGGGCACGCAGAGGATTTATATACAGCCGGGCACACAGGGGATTTATATACAGCCGGGCACACAGAGGATTTATATACAGCCGGGCACACAGGGGATTTATATACAGCCGGGCACACAGGGGATTTATATACAGCCGGGCACACAGAGGATTTATATACAGCCGGGCACACAGGGGATTTATATACAGCCGGGCACACAGAGGATTTATATACAGCCGGGCACACAGAGGATTTATATACAGCCGGGCACACAGGGGATTTATATACAGCCGGCACACAGAGGATTTATATACAGCCGGGCACACAGAGGATTTATATACAGCCGGGCACACAGAGGATTTATATACAGCCGGGCACACAGAGGATTTATAAACAGCCGGGCACACAGGGGATTTATATACAGCCGGGCACACAGGGGATTTATATACAGCCGGGCACACAGGGGATTTATATACAGCCGTGCACAAAGGGGATTTATATACAGCCGGGCACACAGGGGATTTATATACAGCCGGGCACACAGGGGATTTATATACAGCCGGGCACACAGGGGATTTATATACAGCCGGGCACACAGAGGATTTATATACAGCCGGGCACACAGAGGATTTATAAACAGCCGGGCACACAGGGGATTTATATACAGCCGGGCACACAGGGGATTTATATACAGCCGGGCACACAGAGGATTTATATACAGCCGGGCACACAGAGGATTTATATACAGCCGGGCACACAGAGGATTTATATACAGCCGGGCACGCAGGGGATACACACAGCCGGGCACACATAGATGATATATATACAGCCGGGCACACAGAGGATGCACACAGCCGAGCACACATAGATGATATATATACAGCCGGGCACACAGAGGATTTATATACAGCCGGGCACACAGAGGATACACATAGCCAGGCACACAGAGGATTTATATACAGCCAGGCACACATAGATGATATATATACAGCCGGGCACACAGAGGATGCACACAGCCGGGCACACAGAGGATTTATATACAGCCGGGCACACAGAGGATACACATAGCCAGGCACACAGAGGATTTATATACAGCCGGGCACACATAGATGATATATACACAGCCGGGCACACATAGATGATATATACACAGCCGGGCACACACAGAGGATATATACACAGCCGGGCACACACAGAGGATATATACACAGCCGGGTACATAGATGATATATATACAGCCGGGCACACATAGATGATATATACACAGCCGGGTACATAGATGATATATACACAGCCGGGTACATAGATGATATATTCACAGCCGTGTACAAAGATGATATATACACAGCCGTGTACATAGATGATATATACATAGCCGGGTACATAGATGATATACTGTATATACAGTCGGGCACACATAGATGATATATACACAGCCGGGCACACACAGAGGATATATACACAGCCAGGCACACAGAGGATATATACACAGCCGGGTACATAGATGATATATACACAGCCGTTACACATAGATGATATATACACAGCCGGGCACACATAGATGTTATATATACAGCCGGACACACATAGATGATATATATACAGCTGGGTACATAGGTGATATATACACAGCCGGGCACACATAGATGATATATATACACAGCCAGGTACATAGATGATATATATACACAGCCGAGTACATAGCTGATATATACACAGCCGGGTACATAGATGATATATACACAGCCGGATACATAGATGATATACTGTATATACAGCCGGGCACACATAGATGATATATACACAGCCGGGCACACATAGATGATATATACACAGCCGGGTACATAGATGATATATACACAGCCGTGTACATAGATGATATATACACAGCCGGGTACATAGATGATATATATACAGCCGGGTACATAGATGATATATACACAGCCGGGTACATAGATGATATATACACAGCCGGGTACATAGATGATATATACACAGCCGGGCACACATAGATGATATATATACAGCCGGGCACACATAGATGATATATATACAGCCGGGCACATAGATGATATATACACAGCCGGGCACATAGATGATATATATATACAGTCGGGCACATAGATGATATATACACAGCCGGGCACATAGATGATATATACACAGCCGGGCACATAGATGATATATATATACAGCCGGGCACATAGATGATATATATACAGCCGGGCACATAGATGATATATACAAAGCCTGGCACATAGATGATATATACACAGCCGGGTACATAGATGACATATACACAGCCGGGTACATAGATGATATACTGTATATGCAGCCGGGCACACATAGATGATATATACACAGCCGGGTACATAGATTATATATATACAGCCGGGCACATAGATGATATATACACAGCCGGGTACATAGATGATATACGTTATATACAGCCGGGCACACATAGATGATATATACACAGCCGGGCACACATAGATGATATATACACAGCCGGGCACACATAGATGATATATACACAGCCGGGCACACATAGATGATATATACACAGCCGGGTACATAGATTATATATATACAGCCGGGCACATAGATGATATATATACAGCCAGGCACGCTGACTAGTTATAACCGGTGTCATGGTGTTTGTTTTGTAGTAGATTAATGTTAAAGAGATGCAGCACATAATAAATGAGAAGCGCTGGGGGTGGAGCCCAGGAAGTCGCCAGCGTCCGGTGTCACCATGATGAATGGAGCGCTGAGATTACAGATCTCCCGCGACGCTCCAGCCACGCAACACTTCACAGGCTCCGCCCATGAGGATCAGCGTCACAATTGTCATCTGAGCCACGACCTCCATAAAACACCGGTCACCGACTAATCCATCTATCTGCGCCTATAACTACCAATATGGCCGCCACTACATGTCCCACATTGATTGTCTCCGCTTTCCCAGAGCCCTGAATGGTGATCCTGTCTATACGGAGTCTGAGAAATGAGAGACAACCCCATGGAAGCTGTATGATCGGCATTTGGTAGTCACCCAGCTTTCCCAGATACAGACCGAACAAAGAAACGGCGGAACAGACTTTTTATCAGCTTGACAGAAAAGGAAAGTCGGGACTTGGGCTTTTTGGGGGTTATCTGCTCTACACCTGACAATATACTGACCCCCATAGATAACGTTACTGCAGCCATGCACACACAGGACACCACGGCTGACAACACTGGACAATAGCACGCCATTCCTCTCCAGGTTTCATGCAGGGACATTACCCGCGGGTGAAAGGTCTCGTTTTCTTGGCTGAGGTGATGGACGATCCCCGACACACAGAGCGGACCAGCAAACCCCAGCATGTCGGCCATGATCCGGAAGATGCTGCTGAGGACAAGGGGTCTCCCGAACGCGTGGCACAGAGCGCACCAGATGGACCTGGAGCCGGCAGGACACGGGGAGGACTTGGTCTGCGGGGGAGGAGGAGTCGTGTTATCTCTGGACGGTATACTGTAATTCTATCACAGCTTATTAGAGACGTTATGTTGGAGTTTCTCCCTATTTTCAAGATCTCTGCTTGCTGTAAGTAAATGGAAACATTTTGTCTCACATCCAAAGACTGAAACCTTTCCTGAGCTAGCCATGCTCACACAGCAGATGTCTTGTTACAATGTATCTGATACCACGGATACAATGAAACAAATCCTCAGCTGTGAGAAGTATTAGATTAGGACGGGTTTTCAAACTCTGGATGTGAGTGATAATGTTCCCATTCACTGACTGCACTCAGAGATATGGAAAAGGATGAGGAACTGAAAAACAACATATTAAGAATTTGCAGAGCTTTTCATTGTACAATAATAAATCTTCATATGAATAGAACTGCACTGGCCCTTTAATAACCGTATTACCAAAATAATGTAACCACCATCAGTCCGTAAAAAAAAAAATTTTAGCCGAGCTCTCAAATCTGGGGTATCTAATATACAGCTACACAGGGTGATATACATCTAATATACCGCTACACAGGGTGATATATATCTAATATACCTCTACACAGGGTGATATATATCTAATATACCTCTACACAGGGTGATATATATCTAATATACCGCTACACAGGGTGATATATATCTAATATACCTCTACACAGGGTGATATATATCTAATATACCGCTACACAGGGTGATATATATCTAATATACCGCTACACAGGCTAATATATATCTAATATACCTCTACACAGGGTGATATATATCTAATATACCGCTACACAGGGTGATATATATCTAATATACCGCTACACAGGGTGATATATATCTAATATACCGCTACACAGGGTAATATATATCTAATATACCTCTACACAGGGTGATATATATCTAATATACCGCTACACAGGGTGATATATATCTAATATACCTCTACACAGGGTGATATATATCTAATATACCGCTACACAGGGTGATATATATCTAATATACCGCTACACAGGGTGATATATATCTAATATGCCGCTACACAGGGTGATATATATCTAATATACCGCTACACAGGGTGATATATATCTAATATACCGCTACACAGGGTGATATATATCTAATATACCGCTACACAGGGTGATATATATCTAATATACCGCTACACAGGGTGATATATATCTAATATACCGCTACACAGGGTGATATATATCTAATATACCGCTACACAGGGTGATATATATCTAATATACCTCTACACAGGGTGATATATATCTAATATACCGCTACACAGGGTGATATATATCTAATATACCGCTACACAGGGTGATATATATCTAATATACCGCTACACAGGGTGATATATATCTAATATACCTCTACACAGGGTGATATATATCTAATATACCGCTACACAGGCTAATATATATCTAATATACCGCTACACAGGGTGATATATATCTAATATACCGCTACACAGGGTGATATATATCTAATATACCGCTACACAGGGTGATATATATCTAATATACCGCTACACAGGGTGATATATATCTAATATACCGCTACACAGGGTGATATATATCTAATATACCGCTACACAGGGTGATATATATCTAATATACCGCTACACAGGGTGATATATATCTAATATACCGCTACACAGGGTGATATATATCTAATATACCTCTACACAGGGTGATATATATCTAATATACCGCTACACAGGCTAATATATATCTAATATACCGCTACACAGGGTGATATATATCTAATATACCGCTACACAGGGTGATATATATCTAATATACCGCTACACAGGGTGATATATATCTAATATACCGCTACACAGGGTGATATATATCTAATATACCTCTACACAGGGTGATATATATCTAATATACCGCTACACAGGGTGATATATATCTAATATACCTCTACACAGGGTGATATATATCTAATATACCGCTACACAGGGTGATATATATCTAATATAACTCTACACAGGCTAATATATATCTAATATACCTCTACACAGGGTGATATATATCTAATATACCGCTACACAGGGTGATATATATCTAATATACCGCTACACAGGGTGATATATATCTAATATACCGCTACACAGGGTAATATATATCTAATATACCTCTACACAGGGTGATATATATCTAATATACCTCTACACCGGGTGATATATATCTAATATACCGCTACACAGGGTGATATATATCTAATATACCGATACACAGGGTGATATATATCTAATATACCTCTACACAGGGTGATATATATCTAATATACCGCTACACAGGCTAATATATATCTAATATACCTCTACACAGGGTGATATATATCTAATATACCGCTACACAGGGTGATATATATCTAATATACCGATACACAGGGTGATATATATCTAATATACCTCTACACAGGGTGATATATATCTAATATACCTCTACACACAGGGTGATATATATCTAATATACCTCTACACAGGGTGATATATATCTAATATACCGCTACACAGGGTGATATATATCTAATATACCTCTACACACAGGGTGATATATATCTAATATACCTCTACACACAGGGTGATATATATCTAATATACCTCTACACAGGGTGATATATATCTAATATACCTCTACACAGGGTGATATATATCTAATATACCGCTACACAGGGTGATATATATCTAATATACCTCTACACACAGGGTGATATATATCTAATATACCGCTACACAGGGTGATATACATCTAATATACCTCTACACAGGGTGATATATATCTAATATACCTCTACACAGGGTGATATATATCTAATATACCTCTACACAGGGTGATATATATCTAATATACCTCTACACGGGGTGATATATATCTAATATACCTCTACACAGGGTGATATATATCTAATATACCTCTACACAGGGTGATATATATCTAATATACCGCTACACAGGGTGATATATATCTAATATACCGCTACACAGGGTGATATATATCTAATATACCTCTACACAGGGTGATATATATCTAATATACCGCTACACAGGGTGATATATATCTAATATACCGCTACACAGGGTGATATATATCTAATATACCGCTACACAGGGTGATATATATCTAATATACCTCTACACAGGGTGATATATATCTAATATACCGCTACACAGGGTGATATATATCTAATATACCGATACACAGGGTGATATATATCTAATATACCTCTACACAGGGTGATATATATCTAATATACCGCTACACAGGCTAATATATATCTAATATACCGCTACACAGGGTGATATATATCTAATATACCGCTACACAGGGTGATATACATCTAATATACCGCTACACAGGGTAATATATATCTAATATACCGCTACACAGGGTGATATATATCTAATATACCTCTACACAGGGTGATATATATCTAATATACCGCTACACAGGGTGATATATATCTAATATACCGATACACAGGGTGATATATATCTAATATACCTCTACACAGGGTGATATATATCTAATATACCGCTACACAGGCTAATATATATCTAATATACCGCTACACAGGGTGATATATATCTAATATACCGCTACACAGGGTGATATACATCTAATATACCGCTACACAGGGTAATATATATCTAATATACCGCTACACAGGGTGATATATATCTAATATACCTCTACACAGGGTGATATATATCTAATATACCGCTACACAGGGTGATATATATCTAATATACCGATACACAGGGTGATATATATCTAATATACCGCTACACAGGGTGATATATATCTAATATACTGCTACACAGGGTGATATATATCTAATATACCGCTACACAGGGTGATATATATCTAATATACCGCTACACAGGGTGATATATATCTAATATACCGCTACACAGGGTGATATATATCTAATATACCTCTACACAGGGTGATATATATCTAATATACCTCTACACAGGGTGATATATATCTAATATACCGCTACACAGGGTGATATATATCTAATATACCTCTACACAGGGTGATATATATCTAATATACCTCTACACAGGGTGATATATATCTAATATACCTCTACACAGGGTGATATATATCTAATATACCGCTACACAGGGTGATATATATCTAATATACCTCTACACAGGGTGATATATATCTAATATACCTCTACACAGGGTGATATATATCTAATATACCTCTACACAGGGTGATATATATCTAATATACCGCTACACAGGGTGATATATATCTAATATACCGCTACACAGGGTGATATATATCTAATATACCGCTACACAGGGTGATATATATCTAATATACCTCTACACAGGGTGATATATATCTAATATACCGCTACACAGGGTGATATATATCTAATATACCGCTACACAGGGTGATATATATCTAATATACCGCTACACAGGGTGATATATATCTAATATACCTCTACACAGGGTGATATATATCTAATATACCTCTACACAGGGTGATATATATCTAATATACCGCTACACAGGGTGATATATATATAATATACCGCTACACAGGATGATATATATCTAATATACCGCTACACAGCGTGATATATATCTAATATACCGCTACACAGGGTGATATATATCTAATATACCGCTACACACAGGGTGATATATATCTAATATACCGCTACACAGGGTGATATATATCTAATATACCTCTACACAGGGTGATATATATATAATATACCGCTACACAGGATGATATATATCTAATATACCGCTACACAGCGTGATATATATCTAATATACCGCTACACAGGGTGATATATATCTAATATACCGCTACACACAGGGTGATATATATCTAATATACCGCTACACAGGGTAATATATATCTAATATACCGCTACACAGGGTGATATATATCTAATATACCGCTACACAGGGTAATATACATCTAATATACCGCTACACAGGGTGATATATATCTAATATACCGCTACACAGGGTGATATATATCTAATATACCGCTACACAGGGTGATATATATCTAATATACCTCTACACAGGGTGATATATATCTAATATACCGCTACACAGGGTGATATATATCTAATATACCGCTACACAGGGTGATATATATCTAATATACCTCTACACAGGGTGATATATATCTAATATACCTCTACACAGGGTGATATATATCTAATATACCGCTACACAGGCTAATATATATCTAATATACCTCTACACAGGGTGATATATATCTAATATACCTCTACACAGGGTGATATATATCTAATATACCGCTACACAGGGCGATATATATCTAATATACCGCTACACAGGGTGATATATATCTAATATACCGCTACACAGGGTGATATATATCTAATATACCGCTACACAGGGTGATATATATCTAATATAACTCTACACAGGGTGATATATATCTAATATACCTCTACACAGGGTGATATATATCTAATATACCGCTACATAGGGTGATATATATCTAATATACCGCTACACAAGGTGATATATATCTAATATACCTCTACACAGGGTGATATATATCTAATATACCGCTACACAGGGTGATATATATCTAATATACCTCTACACAGGGTGATATATATCTAATATACCGCTACACAGGGTGATATATATCTAATATACCGCTACACAGGGTGATATATATCTAATATACCGCTACACAAGGTGATATATATCTAATATACCGCTACACAGGGTGATATATATCTAATATACCTCTACACAGGGTGATATATATCTAATATACCGCTACACAGGGTAATATATATCTAATATACCTCTACACAGGGTGATATATATCTAATATACCTCTACACAGGGTGATATATATCTAATATACCGCTACACAGGGCGATATATATCTAATATACCGCTACACAGGGTGATATATATCTAATATACCTCTACACAGGGTGATATATATCTAAAATACAGCTACACAGGGTGATATATATCTAATATACCGCTACACAGGGTGATATATATCTAATATACCGCTACACAGGGTGATATATATCTAATATACCTCTACACAGGGTGATATATATCTAATATACCGCTACACAGGGTGATATATATCTAATATACCGCTACACAGGGTAATATATATATATAATATACCTCTAAACAGGGTAATATATATCTAATATACCGCTACACAGGGTGATATATATCTAATATACCGCTACACAGGGTGATATATATCTAATATACCGCTACACAGGGTGATATATATCTAATATACCGCTACACAGGGTGATATATATCTAATATACCGATACACAGGGTGAATATATATCTAATATACCTCTACACAGGGTGATATATATCTAATATACCGCTACACACAGGGTGATATATATCTAATATACCGCTACACAGGGTGATATATATCTAATATACCGCTACACAGGGTGATATATATCTAATATACCTCTACACAGGGTGATATATATCTAAAATACCGCTACACAGGGTGATATATATCTAATATACCGCTACACACGGTAATATATATCTAATATACCGCTACACACAGGGTGATATATATCTAATATACCTCTACACAGGGTGATATATATCTAATATACCGCTACACACAGGGTGATATATATCTAATATACCGCTACACAGGGTGATATATATCTAATATACCGCTACACAGGGTAATATATATATATAATATACCTCTAAACAGGGTAATATATATCTAAAATACCGCTACACAGGGTGATATATATCTAATATACCGCTACACAGGGTAATATATATCTAATATACCGCTACACAGGGTGATATATATCTAATATACTGCTACACAGGGTGATATATATCTAATATACC
Organism: Rhinoderma darwinii; assembly: GCF_050947455.1. Classification (NCBI taxonomy): domain Eukaryota; kingdom Metazoa; phylum Chordata; class Amphibia; order Anura; family Rhinodermatidae; genus Rhinoderma; species Rhinoderma darwinii. The sequence goes on from NW_027461990.1 coordinate 123,458, forward strand.
TCTACACAGGGTAATATATATCTAATATACCTCTACACAGGGTGATATATATCTAATATACCGCTACACAGGGTGATATATATCTAATATACCTCTACACAGGGTGATATATATCTAATATACCGCTACACAGGGTGATATATATCTAATATACCTCTACACAGGGTGATATATATCTAATATACCGCTACACAGGGTGATATATATCTAATATACCGCTACACAGGGTGATATATATCTAATATACCTCTACACAGGGTGATATATATCTAATATACCGCTACACAGGGTTATATATATCTAATATACCTCTACACAGGGTGATATATATCTAATATACCTCTACACAGGGTGATATATATCTAATATACCGCTACACAGGGTGATATATATCTAATATACCGCTACACAAGGTGATATATATCTAATATACCTCTACACAGGGTGATATATATCTAATATACCTCTACACAGGGTTATATATATCTAATATACCTCTACACAGGGTGATATATATCTAATATACCTCTACACAGGGTGATATATATCTAATATACCGCTACACAGGGTGATATATATCTAATATACCGCTACACAGGGTGATATATATCTAATATACCGCTACACAGGGTAATATATATATAATATACCTCTAAACAGGGTAATATATATCTAATATACCGCTACACAGGGTGATATATATCTAATATACCTCTACACAGGGTGATATATATCTAATATACCTCTACACAGGGTGATATATATCTAATATACCTCTACACAGGGTTATATATATCTAATATACCTCTACACAGGGTGATATATATCTAATATACCTCTACACAGGGTGATATATATCTAATATACCGCTACACAGGGTGATATATATCTAATATACCGCTACACAGGGTGATATATATCTAATATACCGCTACACAGGGTAATATATATATAATATACCTCTAAACAGGGTAATATATATCTAATATACCGCTACACAGGGTGATATATATCTAATATACCGCTACACAGGGTGATATATATCTAATATACCTCTACACAGGGTGATATATATCTAATATACCTCTACACAGGGTTATATATATCTAATATACCTCTACACAGGGTGATATATATCTAATATACCGCTACACAGGGTGATATATATCTAATATACCTCTACACAGGGTGATATATATCTAATATACCGCTACACAGGGTGATATATATCTAATATACCGCTACACAGGGTGATATATATCTAATATACCGCTACACAGGGTAATATATATATAATATACCTCTAAACAGGGTAATATATATCTAATATACCGCTACACAGGGTGATATATATCTAATATACCGCTACACAGGGTGATATATATCTAATATACCTCTACACAGGGTGATATATATCTAAAATACCGCTACACAGGGTGATATATATCTAATATACCGCTACACAGGGTAATTAATATATATCTAATATACCGCTACACAGGGTGATATATATCTAATATACTGCTACACAGGGTGATATATATCTAATATACCGCTACACAGGGTGAATATATATCTAATATACCTCTACACAGGGTGATATATATCTAATATACCTCTACACAGGGTGATATGTATCTAATATACCTCTACACAGGGTGATATATATCTAATATACCTCTACACAGGGTGATATATATCTAAAATACCGCTACACAGGGTGATATATATCTAATATACCGCTACACAGGGTAATATATATCTAATATACCGCTACACAGGGTGATATATATCTAATATACTGCTACACAGGGTGATATATATCTAATATACCTCTACACAGGGTAATATATATCTAATATACCTCTACACAGGGTGATATATATCTAATATACCGCTACACAGGGTGATATATATCTAATATACCGCTACACAGGGTGATATATATCTAATATACCTCTACACAGGGTGATATATATCTAATATACCGCTACACAGGGTTATATATATCTAATATACCTCTACACAGGGTGATATATATCTAATATACCGCTACACAGGGTGATATATATCTAATATACTGCTACACAAGGTGATATATATCTAATATACCTCTACACAGGGTGATATATATCTAATATACCTCTACACAGGGTTATATATATCTAATATACCTCTACACAGGGTGATATATATCTAATATACCTCTACACAGGGTGATATATATCTAATATACCGCTACACAGGGTGATATATATCTAATATACCGCTACACAGGGTGATATATATCTAATATACCGCTACACAGGGTGATATATATCTAATATACCGCTACACAGGGTGATATATATCTAATATACCTCTACACAGGGTGATATATATCTAATATACCTCTACACAGGGTTATATATATCTAATATACCTCTACACAGGGTGATATATATCTAATATACCGCTACACAGGGTGATATATATCTAATATACCGCTACACAGGGTGATATATATCTAATATACCTCTACACAGGGTGATATATATCTAATATACCTCTACACAGGGTGATATATATCTAATATACCGCTACACAGGGTAATATATATCTAATATACCTCTACACAGGGTGATATATATCTAATATACCTCTACACAGGGTGATATATATCTAATATACCGCTACACAGGGCGATATATATCTAATATACCGCTACACAGGGTGATATATATCTAATATACCTCTACACAGGGTGATATATATCTAAAATACAGCTACACAGGGTGATATATATCTAATATACCGCTACACAGGGTGATATATATCTAATATACCGCTACACAGGGTGATATATATCTAATATACCGCTACACAAGGTGATATATATCTAATATACCTCTACACAGGGTGATATATATCTAATATACCTCTACACAGGGTGATATATATCTAATATACCTCTACACAGGGTGATATATATCTAATATACCGCTACACAGGGTGATATATATCTAATATGCCGCTACACAGGGTGATATATATCTAATATACCTCTACACAGGGTGATATATATCTAATATACCGCTACACAGGGTGATAAGTATCTAATATACCGCTACACAGGGTGATATATATCTAATATACCGCTACACAGGGTGATATATATCTAATATACCTCTACACAGGGTGATATATATCTAATATACCTCTACACAGGGTGATATATCTCTAATATACCGCTACACAGGGTGATATATCTCTAATATACCGCTACACAGGGTGATATATATCTAATATACCTCTACACAGGGTGATAAGTATCTAATATACCTCTACACAGGGTAATATATATCTAATATACCTCTACACAGGGTGATATATATCTAATATACCGCTACACAGGGTGATATATATCTAATATACCGCTAAACAGGGTGATATATATCTAATATACCTCTACACAGGGTGATATATATCTAATATACCGCTACACAAGGTGATATATATCTAATATACCGCTACACAGGGTGATATATATCTAATATACCTCTACACAGGGTGATATATATCTAATATACCGCTACACAGGGTGATATATATCTAATATACCGCTACACAGGGTGATATATATCTAATATAACGCTACACAGGGTGATATATATCTAATATACCGCTACACAGGGTGATATATATATAATATAACGCTACATAGGGTGATATATATCTAATATACCGCTACACAGGGTGATATATATCTAATATACCGCTACACAGGGTGATATATATCTAATATACCGCTACACAGGGTGATATATATATCTAATATACCGCTACACAGGGTGATATATATCTAATATACCGCTACACACAGGGTGATATATATCTAATATACCTCTACACAGGGTGATATATATCTAATATACCGCTACACAGGGTGATATATATCTAATATACCGCTACACAGGGTGATATATATCTAATATACCGCTACACACAGGGTGATATATATCTAATATACCTCTACACAGGGTGATATATATCTAATATACCGCTACACAGGGTGATATATATCTAATATACCGCTACACAGGGTGATATATATCTAATATACCGCTACACAGGGTGATATATATCTAATATACCGATACACAGGGTGATATATATCTAATATACCGCTACACAGGGTGATATATATCTAATATACCTCTACACAGGGTGATATATATCTAATATACCTCTACACAGGGTGATATATATCTAATATACCTCTACACAGGGTGATATATATCTAATATACCTCTACACAGGGTGATATATATCTAATATACCGCTACACAGGGTGATATATATCTAATATACCGCTACACAGGGTGATATATATCTAATATACCGCTACACAGGGTGATATATATCTAATATACCGCTACACAGGGTGATATATATCTAATATACCGCTACACAGGGTGATATATATCTAATATACCTCTACACAGGATGATATATATCTAATATACCGCTACACAGCGTGATATATATCTAATATACCTCTACACAGGGTGATATATATCTAATATACCTCTACACAGGGTGATATATATCTAATATACCTCTACACAGGGTGATATATATCTAATATACCTCTACACGGGGTGATATATATCTAATATACCGCTACACAGGGTGATATATATCTAATATACCGCTACACAAGGTGATATATATCTAATATACCTCTACACAGGGTGATATATATCTAATATACCGCTACACAGGGTGATATATATCTAATATACCGCTACACAGGGTGATATATATCTAATATACCGCTACACAGGGTGATATATATCTAATATACCTCTACACAGGGTAATATATATCTAATATACCACTACACAGGGTGATATATATCTAATATACCGCTACACAGGGTGATATATATCTAATATACCTCTACACAGGGTGATATATATCTAATATACCGCTACACAGGGCGATATATATCTAATATACCGCTACACAGGGTGATAAGTATCTAATATACCGCTACACAGGGTGATATATATCTAATATACCGCTACACAGGGTGATGTATATCTAATATACCGCTACACAGGGTGATATATATCTAATATACCGCTACACAGGGTGATATATATCTAATATACCTCTACACAGGGTGATATATATCTAATATACCGCTACACAGGGTGATATATATCTAATATACCGCTACACAGGGTGATATATATCTAATATACCGCTACACAGGATGATATATATCTAATATACCGCTACACAGGGTGATATATATCTAATATACCGCTACACAGGGTGATATATATCTAATATACCGCTACACAGGGTGATATATATCTAATATACCGCTACACAGGGTGATATATATCTAATATACCGCTACACAGGGTGATATATATCTAATATACCGCTACACAGGGTGATATATATCTAATATACCGCTACACAGGGTGATATATATCTAATATACCGATACACAGGGTGAATATATATCTAATATACCTCTACACAGGGTGATATATATCTAATATACCGCTACACACAGGGTGATATATATCTAATATACCTCTACACAGGGTGATATATATCTAATATACCTCTAAACAGGGTGATATATATCTAATATACCGCTACACACAGGGTGATATATATCTAATATACCGCTACACACAGGGTGATATATATCTAATATACCGCTACACAGGGTGATATATATCTAATATACCGCTACACAGGGTGATATATATCTAATATACCGCTACACAGGATGATATATATCTAATATACCGCTACACAGGGTGATATATATCTAATATACCGCTACACAGGGTGATATATATCTAATATACCTCTACACAGGGTGATATATATCTAATATACCGCTACACAGGGTGATATATATCTAATATACCACTACACAGGGTGATATATATCTAATATACCGCTACACAAGGTGATATATATCTAATATACCTCTACACAGGGTGATATATATCTAATATACCGCTACACAGGGTGATATATATCTAATATACCGCTACACAGGGTGATATATATCTAATATACCACTACACAGGGTGATATATATCTAATATACCGCTACACAAGGTGATATATATCTAATATACCTCTACACAGGGTGATATATATCTAATATACCGCTACACAGGGTGATATATATCTAATATACCGCTACACAGGGTGATATATATCTAATATACCGCTACACAGGGTGATATATATCTAATATACCGCTACACAGGGTGATATATATCTAATATACCTCTACACACAGGGTGATATATATCTAATATACCTCTACACAGGGTGATATATATCTAATATACCGCTACACAGGGTGATATGTATCTAATATACCTCTACACAGGGTGATATATATCTAATATACCGCTACACAGGGTGATATATATCTAATATACCGCTACACAGGGTGATATGTATCTAATATACCGCTACACAGGGTGATATATATCTAATATACCGCTACACAGGGTGATATATATCTAATATACCGCTACACAGGGTGATATATATCTAATATACCGCTACACAGGGTGATATATATCTAATATACCGCTACACAGGGTGATATATATCTAATATACCGCTACACAGGGTGATATATATCTAATATACCTCTACACACAGGGTGATATATATCTAATATACCGCTACACAAGGTGATATATATCTAATATACCTCTACACAGGGTGATATATATCTAATATACCGCTACACAAGGTGATATATATCTAATATACCTCTACACAGGGTGATATATATCTAATATACCGCTACACAGGGTGATATATATCTAATATACCGCTACACAGGGTGATATATATCTAATATACCGCTACACAAGGTGATATATATCTAATATACCTCTACACAGGGTGATATATATCTAATATACCGCTACACAGGGTGATATATATCTAATATACCTCTACACAGGGTGATATATATCTAATATACCTCTACACAGGGTGATATATATCTAATATACCTCTACACAGGGTGATATATATCTAATATACCGCTACACAGGGTGATATATATCTAATATACCGCTACACAGGGTGATATATATCTAATATACCTCTACACAGGGTGATATATATCTAATATACCGCTACACAGGGTGATATATATCTAATATACCGCTACACAGGGTGATATATATCTAATATACCGCTACACAGGGTGATATATATCTAATATACCGCTACACAGGGTGATATATATCTAATATACCGCTACACAGGGTGATATATATCTAATATACCTCTACACACAGGGTGATATATATCTAATATACCTCTACACAGGGTGATATATATCTAATATACCGCTACACAGGGTGATATGTATCTAATATACCTCTACACAGGGTGATATATATCTAATATACCGCTACACAGGGTGATATATATCTAATATACCGCTACACAGGGTGATATGTATCTAATATACCGCTACACAGGGTGATATATATCTAATATACCGCTACACAGGGTGATATATATCTAATATACCGCTACACAGGGTGATATATATCTAATATACCGCTACACAGGGTGATATATATCTAATATACCGCTACACAGGGTGATATATATCTAATATACCGCTACACAGGGTGATATATATCTAATATACCGCTACACAGGGTGATATATATCTAATATACCTCTACACAGGGTGATATATATCTAATATACCGCTACACAGGCTAATATATATCTAATATACCGCTACACAGGGTGATATATATCTAATATACCTCTACACAGGGTGATATATATCTAATATACCGCTACACAGGGTGATATATATCTAATATACCGATACACAGGGTGAATATATATCTAATATACCTCTACACAGGGTGATATATATCTAATATACCGCTACACACAGGGTGATATATATCTAATATACCTCTACACAGGGTGATATATATCTAATATACCTCTAAACAGGGTGATATATATCTAATATACCTCTACACAGGGTGATATATATCTAATATACCTCTAAACAGGGTGATATATATCTAATATACCGCTACACACAGGGTGATATATATCTAATATACCGCTACACACAGGGTGATATATATCTAATATACCGCTACACAGGGTGATATATATCTAATATACCTCTACACAGGGTGATATATATCTAATATACCGCTACACAGGGTGATATATATCTAATATACCTCTACACAGGGTGATATATATCTAATATACCTCTACACAGGGTGATATATATCTAATATACCTCTACACAGGGTGATATATATCTAATATACCTCTACACAGGGTGATATATATCTAATATACCGCTACACAGGGTGATATCAATCGGACATCTCCAGGGAGGTTTCTTATTTTAGAAGGAAATGCTCCGTACATCTTCCGTATAAATATGTGACCCCCTCCCTCAGTCAGACATTTCGTCGTGTTTGGATGAGCTGCCGAGTGACCTGGTCGAGACGACAATGTACAAAAAAACATCTCTCCAGGCGACGGATAATCCACTTATATATTATAACACCAAACAATCAAATCCCCGAACACAGAGGACAGACCTGCGCCAATGTGGAACCCCGAAATAAGAGAAAACAACGAAGATCTTATTATCTGGCGCAAAGGGGGTCTCGTGGTTTGGAATACCCCCTTAATCTCCACACCCTGTTATGAGGAGACCTCTGGATTTACAAGCCGCTCGTGCGATGAAACCACCAGAGATTCCCACGCGTTCCTATAAAATATACATGGAACGTTCCTCGCCCCTCACCTGCATGGTCCTGTAATGGTGGAGGCTCCGAGGGTCCCGTGGAGGACTCACCTTCTGTGCTAGAGACCTCGCTCCTCACCTGCATGGTCCTGTAATGGCGGAGGCTGCGAGGGTCCCGTGGAGGACTCACCTTCTGTGCTAGAAAGGCCTCGCCCCTCACCTGCACAGTCCTGTCATGGTGGAGGCTCCGAGGGTCCCGTGGAGGACTCACCTTCTGTGCTAGAAAGGCCTCGCCCCTCACCTGCACAGTCCTGTCATGGTGGAGGCTCCGAGGGTCCCGTGGAGGACTCACCTTCTGTGCTAGAGAGACCTCGCCCCTCACCTGCACGGTCCTGTCATGGTGGAGGCTCCGAGGGTCCCGTGGAGGACTCACCTTCTGTGCTAGAAAGGCCTCGCCTCTCACCTGCACGGTCCTGTTATGGTGGAGGCTCCGAGGGTCCCGTGGAGGACTCACCTTCTGTGCTAGAGAGACCTCGCTCCTCACCTGCATGGTCCTGTAATGGCGGAGGCTCCGAGGGTCCCGTGGAGGACTCACCTTCTGTGCTAGAAAGGCCTCGCCCCTCACCTGCACGGTCCTGTTATGGTGGAGGCTCCGAGGATCCTGTGGAGTACTCACCTTCTGTGCTAGAAAGGCCTCGCCCCTCACCTGCACGGTCCTGTTATGGTGGAGGCTCCGAGGATCCCGTGGAGGACTCACCTTCTGTGCTAGAAAGGCCTCGCCCCTCACCTGCACGGTCCTGTCATGGTGGAGGCTCCGAGGATCCCGTGGAGGACTCACCTTCTGTGCTAGAAAGGCCTCGCCCCTCACCTGCACGGTCCTGTCATGGTGGAGGCTCCGAGGATCCATTGGAGTACTCACCTTCTGTGCTAGAAAGGCCTCGCCTCTCACCTGCACGGTCCTGTTATGGTGGAGGCTCCGAGGGTCCCGTGGAGGACTCACCTTCTGTGCTAGAAAGGCCTCGCCCCTCACCTGCACGGTCCTGTTATGGTGGAGGCTCCGAGGGTCCCGTGGAGGACTCACCTTCTGTGCTAGAAAGGCCTCGCCCCTCACCTGCACGGTCCTGTTATGGTGGAGGCTCCGAGGGTCCCGTGGAGGACTCACCTTCTGTGCTAGAAAGGCCTCGTTGAGGAGGATGTAGTTGGTGATGGCCCTCATGGCTATGGGCAGTTTTCCTATTGCCTTCAGGTCGATGGGCTTCTTGCGCGCGGTCTTAATAAACGTGTTCATCCACCAATACGTCCCTTTAGAGAGGAGGTTGACGAACGGCTGCAGGAAACGCACCCCAAGATCCTGCAGGTCCTCGGGGGGCTTCACTTCTTTGGGACATTTGTAGAAAACATATCTCTGAGGAGGGGAAAAGAGGTAAAAAAACATAAAAATGGTGGAAGAATATTACTCAACAAGAGCGAAACTCGGGGAAGAGCCCCACAGAATGTAGGAGGGGCTCCTAGAGGAACATTAGGGGCCCTGCTGTTAGCAGCCAATCAGTGCTCAGGTTTATAGTTTACATTGTGCAGTCCAGTCACAGTGAACAGCCAAACCGACCCACATACACACACAACACATACACACACACACACACAACACATACACAGACACACATATATACACAACACATACATATATACACAACACACACACACACACACATATACACAACACACACACATATATACACAACACATACACGGACACACACACACACACACGTATACACACACACACACATATACACACACACACATACACTACCGTTCAAAAGTTTAGGGTCACTTAGAAATTTCCTTATTTTTGAAAGAAAAGCCCAGTTTTTTTCAATGAAGAGAACATGAAATGAATCAGAAATCCACTCTATACATTGTTAATGTGATAAATGACTATTCTAGCTGCAAACGTCTGGTGTTTAATGCAATATCTACATAGGTGTATAGAGGCCCATTCCCAGCAACCATCACTCCAGTGTTCTAATGGTACATTGTGTTTGCTGACTGTGTTAGAAGGCTAATGGATGATTAGAAAACACGTGAAAACCCTTGTGCAATTATGTTAGCACCGCTGTAAACAGTTTTGATGTTTAGAGGAGCTATAAAACTGACCTTCCTTTGAGCTAGTTGAGAATCTGGAGCATTACATTTGTGGGTTCGATTAAACTCTCAAAATGGCTAGAAAAAGAGAGCTTCCATGTGAAACTCGACAGTCTATTCTTGTTCTTAGAAATGAAGGCTATTCCATGCGAGAAATTACCAAGAAACTGAAGATTTCCTACAACGGTGTGTACTACTCCCTTCAGAGGACAGCACACACAGGCTCTAACCAGAGTAGAAAGAGAAGTGGGAGGCCCCGCTGCACAACTGAGCAACAAGACAAGTACATTAGAGTCTCTAGTGTGAGAAATAGACGCCTCACAGGTCCTCAACTGGCAGCTTCATTAAATAGTACCCGCAAAACGCCAGTGTCAACGTCTACAGTGAAGAGGCGACTCCGGGATGCCGGCCTTCAGGGCAGAGTGGCAAAGAAAAAGCCATATCTGAGACTGGCTAATAAAAGGAAAAGATTAATATGGGCAAAAGCACAGACATTGGACAGAGGAAGATTGGAAAAAAGTGTTATGGACAGACGAATGGAAGTTTGAGGTGTTTGGATCACACAGAAGAACATTTGTGAGACGCAGAACAACTGAAAAGATGCTGGAAGAGCGCCGGACGCCATCTGTCCAGCATGGTGGAGGTCATGTGATGGTCTGGGGTAAAGGGGGAGATTTGTACAAGGTAAAAGGGATTGTGAATAAGGAAGGCTATCACTCCGCAACGCCATGCCATACCCTGTGGACAGCGCTTGATTGGAGCCAATTTCATCCTACAACAGGACAATGACCCAAAGCACCTCCAAATGATGCCAGAACTATTTAGGGAAGAAGCCGGCAGCTGGTATTCTATCTGTAATGGAGTGGTCAGCGCAGTCACCAGATCTCAACCCCATAGAGCTGTTGTGGGAGGAGCTTGACCGTATGGTACGCAAGAAGTGCCCATCAAGCCGATCCAACTTGTGGGAGGGGCTTCTGGAGGCATGGGGGGGGAAATGTCTCCCGATGACCTCAGCAAATTAACAGCTAGAATGCCAAAGGTCTGCAATGCTGGAATTGCTGCAAATGGAGCGACGAAAGCAAAGTCTGAAGGAGAAAATCATTATTTCTAACCTTGTCAATGTCTGGACTATATTTTCTAGTCATTTTGCAACTCATTTGATAAATATAAGTGTGAGATTTCATGGAAAACACAAAATTGTCTGGGTGACCCCAAACTTTTGAACGGTAGTGTATATAAAGTACATACACATATGTACATACACATACCATATACACACCCAGTTCACACACACACACACATACACCACATATACAGTACATACACATTTCTGTATATACATCACATATGTCCACACTCACGTGCACACAAATCTCTGTGGTCTGTGACATCACTCACCCGCAGTCTAATGACGTTAATCTCCACAACCAGCAACATGCCGTAGAAAATGGCCAATAATCCGGTGAGGCAGAAGCGCAGCTGCAAGAACCCAACGCCGTTGTCACAGAACTTCACAAACTTGATGGTTTTTGTAATGAACGCCAAACTCCAGTACACGAGTAAAGCTGAAAGAGATGATCCACCCAGTGACATCAGGATAGAACACCAGCATAAGTGTATAATAATAATATCAAATCATCACCATCACTATCATCATCTTCACCATCATCACCACCATCATCATCACCACTATCATCATCACCACTATCATCATCACCACCATCACCACCACTATCATCATCACCATCACCACTACCATCACCACCACTATCATCATCACCACTATCATCATCACCATCACCACCACTATCACCATCATCACCATCACCACTACCATCACCACCACTATCACCATCACCACTATCATCATCACCATCACCACTACCATCACCACCACTATCATCACCACCACTATCATCATCACCATCACCACCACTATCATCATCACCATCACCACCACTATCATCATCACCACTATCATCATCACCACTATCATCATCACCATCATCATCACCATCATCACCACTATCATCATCGCCATCACCACTACCATCACCACCACTATCATCATCACCACTATCATCATCATCATCATCATCATCACCACCATCATCATCACCATCACCACTACCATCACCACCACTATCATCATCACCATCACCACCACTATCATCATCACCATCACCACCACTATCATCATCACCATCACCACTACCATCAACACCACTATCATCATCACCACTATCATCATCACCACTATCATCATCACCACTATCATCATCACCACTATCATCATCACCATCATCATCACCACCATCATCATCACCACTATCATCATCACCACTATCATCATCATCACTACTATCATCACCACCACTATCATCATTATCACTATCATCATCATCATCATCATCACTACTATCATCACCACCACTATCATCATTATCACTATCATCATCACCATCACCATAATCATCATCATCACCATCATCACCACCATCATCACCACTATCATCACCACCATCCCTATCATCATTATCACTATCATCACCATCACTATCATCATCACCACTATCATCATCACCACTATCATCATCACCACTATCATCATCACCACTATCATCATCACCACTATCATCATCACCACTATCATCATCACCACTATCATCATCACCACTATCATCATCACCACTATCATCACCACTATCATCATCACCACTATCATCATCATCATCACCACCATCATCATCACCACCATCATCACCACCACCATCATCATTATCACTATCATCACCATAATCATCATCATCACCACCATCATCATCACCATCACCACTATCATCACCACCACTATCATCATTATCACTATCATCATCACCATAATCATCATCATCATCACCACCATCATCATCATCACCACCACTATCATTATCACTATCATCACCATCACCATCACCAGCACCACTATCATCATCAGCACCACTATCATCATCATCACCATCACTGACATCACCATGATCATCATCATCATCATCATCATCATCACTATCACCACCATCACTGACATCACCACCATCAACATCATCATCACCACTATCATCATCACCACCACTATCATCATCATCATCATCATCACTATCATCATCATCATCACCACTATCATCATCATCACTATCATCATCATCACTATCATCATCATCACCACTATCATCATCATCACCACTATCATCATCACCACTATCATCATCATCACCACTATCATCATCATCACCACCACTATCATCAGCATCATCATCATCACCACTATCATCATCATCACCACTATCATCATCATCATCACTATCATCATCGCCACCCCCATTATCATGGTTATTATCAGAGTTGAGGTTCATTTTGGAGGCAGCTTAGTATAGGACCCCACAATGTAATCTTTCAGCTCCTCTATAGGGGGATTCCAGCAATGCAGGAAATGATATGAGAACCGGATGGGTGGCAGATGTGTCGCATCAAAATCTCCAATGCAAACAACAGATCAGCAACCGCTCTGGGGGGAGGGGGTCCCCCACCTGCACCAAGGCCAGGTGTACCATATACATCACTGTACAGGAGCGGAGAGCACAGCACGTCCCTGTCCCGCCTGCTGATGGGGCTGTGTGGATAGTCTTGGCTCCCGGGGGTTGGGGTCTCTTTATAGCTACGGCATTGGAGCGACTGGATACATAAGAATTCATGATGATGATGGTGGTGATGATAGTGATGATGTTTATTAGGATGATGAAGGTTATTAGGATGATGGTGGTTATTAGGATGATGGTTATTAGGATGATGATGGTTATTAAGATGATGATGGTTATTAGGATGATGATGATGATAGTTATTAGGATGATGATGATGATGGTTATTATGATGATGATGATGATGGTTATTATGATGATGATGATGATGGTTATTAGGATGATGATGATGGTTATTAAGATGATGATGATGGTTATTAGGATGATGATGATGATGGTTATTAAGATGATGATGGTTATTAGGATGATGATGATGATGGTTATTAGGATGATGATGATGGTTATTAGGATGATGATGAGGATGATGGTTATTAGGATGATGAAGGTTATTAGGATGATGATGGTTATTGGGATGATGATGATGGTTATTAGGATGATGATGATGGTTATTAAGATGATGATGGTTATTAAGATGATGATGGTTATTAGGATGATGATGGTTATTAGGATGATGATGATGATGATGGTTATTAGGATGATGGTTATTAGGATGATGATGATGGTTATTAGGATGATGATGATGGTTATTAGGATGATGATGGTGGTTATTAGGATGATGATGGTTATTAGGATGATGATGGTTATTAGGATGATGGTGATTATTAGGATGAGGATGATGGTTATTAGGATGATAATGGTTATTAGGATGATGGTGGTTATTAGGATGATGATGATGGTTATTAGGATGATGATGATGATGATGGTTATTGGGATGATGGTTATTAGGATCATGGTGGTTATTAGGATGATGATGATGGTTATTAGGATGATGGTGGTTATTAGGATGATGATGGTGGTGGTGGTTATTAGGATGATGATGATGGTGGTGGTTATTAGGATGATGATGATGGTGGTGGTTATTAGGATGATGATGGTTATTAGGATGATGGTGGTTATTAGGATGATGATGGTGGTTATTAGGATGATGATGGTTATTAGGATGATGATTGTTATTAGGATGATGGTGGTTATTAGGATGATGGTGGTTATTAGGATGATGGTGGTTATTAGGATGATGATGATGGTATTAGGATGATGATGATGGTTATTAGGATGATGATGGTGGTTATTAGGATGATGGTGGTTATTAGGATGATGATGATGGTTATTAGGATGATGATGATGGTTATTAGGATGATGGTGGTTATTAGGATGATGATGATGATGATGGTGGTTATTAGGATGATGATGATGTGGTTATTAGGATGATGATGGTGGTTATTAGGATGATGATGGTGGTTATTAGGATGATGGTGGTGGTTATTAGGATGATGATGATGATGATAGTGTTTATTAGGATGATGGTGGTGGTGGTTATTAGGATGATGATGGTGGTTATTAGGATGATGGTGGTGGTTATTAGGATGATGGTGGTTATTAGGATGATGATGATGGTGGTTATTAGGATGATGATGATGGTGGTTATTAGGATGATGATGGTGGTTATTAGGATGATGATGGTGGTTATTAGGATGATGATGGTGGTTATTAGGATGATGATGATGGTGGTTATTAGGATGATGATGATGGTTATTAGGATGATGATGATGGTGGTTATTAGGATGATGGTGGTGGTGGTTATTAGGATGATGATGGTGGTTATTAGGATGATGATGGTGGTTATTAGGATGATGATGATGGTTATTAGGATGATGATGGTTATTAGGATGATGATGATGGTGTTTATTAGGATGATGGTGGTGGTGGTTATTAGGATGATGATGGTGGTTATTAGGATGATGGTGGTGGTTATTAGGATGATGGTGGTTATTAGGATGATGATAGTGGTTATTAGGATGATGGTGGCGGTGGTTATAATAATGATGGTGGTGGTTATTAGGATGATGGTGGTGGTTATTAGGATTATGGTGGCGGTTATTAGGATGATGATGATGGTGGTTATTAGGATGATGATGGTGGTTATTAGGATGATGATGGTGGTTATTAGGATGATGATGATGATGGTTATTAGGATGATGATGGTTATTAGGATGATGATGATGGTGGTTATTAGGATGATGGTGGTGGTGGTTATTAGGATGATGGTGGTTATTAGGAGGATGGTGGTGGTGGTTATTAGGATCATGATGCTGGTTATTAGGATGATGATGATAGTGGTTATTAGGATGATGGTGGTGGTTATAAGGATGATGGCGGTGGTTATTAGGATGATGGTGGTGGTTATTAGGATCATGATGGTGGTTATTAGGATCATGATGGTGGTTATTAGGATGATGGTGGTGGTGGTTATTAGGATGATGGTGGTGGTTATTAGGATGATGGTGGTGGTTATTAGGATGATGATGGTGGTTATTAGGATGGTGATGGTGGTTATTAGGATGATGGTGGTGGTGGTGGTTATTAGGTTGATGATGGTGGTGGTTATTAGGTTGATGATGGTGGTGGTTATTAGGTTGATGATGGTGGTGGTTATTAGGATGATGATGGTGGTGGTTATTAGGATGATGATGGTGGTGGTTATTAGGTTGATGATGGTGGTGGTTATTAGGATGATGATGATTGTAAAGGGAAGTGTTTTATTGATGTGTCTCTTGTCCAATCGGACCTGCTGTAGGGCAGTATTCACATTATACCTCTGCTTGCTGTGTAGAAATTGAGGCTGGGGGGAGATATTGCTGCCCATGTATCAGAACTGGCCCAAAAGAAAAAGTGGCGTCCGGCTCTGATTGGCGGATGTGTAACAGCAGAGACACGTGACCTCATCCACCAACCACACGACTGCATAATGAACGTATATAATATATAGCTAGTGCTCATCATGCTGCAGGCTATAAGTAAGCGGTGTGCAATAGTCTGCAGTCTATAAGTAAGCTGTGTGCAATAGTCTGCAGGCGTCAGGAGTGCAGAGCTTCAGCTTTTACCTTCTGCAGAATCATTAATCAGCAATTATTAGAAGGTCAAGGTCACTGGAGGTCGCACGCTTTACTCCGCGGACGCTGAATTATTTATGCGTCTTGTGGAGTCCTGCCAGTCCCAGCGACACCCAACACGTCCCTGATGCCGAACATGGTGAGAAGGACGGGGAGAGGCGTTCTGGTGGAGGGGCACTCATTGTCTCCTGCGCTCTGTAATATTCACATCTACAAAACTCCATAAACTCTCCGCGTCCTTATCTCGTTCTGGTCCTGGGTTACATCCAAAGCTGCAGTCACAATTCTGCTGTTACATCCTGTCTAATACTCCAGTCACATCAAGAGCTGCAGTCACAATTCTGGTGTTACATCCTGTCTAATACTCCAGTCACATCAAGAGCTGCAGTCACAATTCTGGTGTTATATGCTGGATTTCTTGTATTAAATTTGAACGTAGTTTTTCTTTGTACGGACTTATTGGAATTATTCAGATTTGAAAAACATAGCGGATTTCTTTCAAAAACAGCGCCACTCCTGTCCACAGGTTGTGCCTGGTATTACAGCTCACAGTAGACACAGTAGACAGGTAACACAGGAGATGTCACATAGTAGACAGGTAACACAGGAGACATCACACAGTAGACAGGTAACACAGGAGACGTCACATAGTAGACAGGTAACACAGGAGACGTCACATAGTAGACAGGTAACACAGGAGACATCACACAGTAGACAGGTAACACAGGTGACGTCACACAGTAGACAGGTAACACAGGAGACGTCACACAGTAGACAGGTAACACAGGTGACGTCACACAGTAGACAGGTAACACAGGAGACGTCACATAGTAGACAGGTAACAAAGGAGACGTCACATAGTAGACAGGTAACACAGGAGACATCACACAGTAGACAGGTAACACAGGAGACATCACACAGTAGACAGGTAACACAGGAGACGTCACACATTAGACAGGTAACACAGGAGACGTCACATAGTAGACAGGTAACACAGGAGACATCACACAGTAGACAGGTAACACAGGTGACGTCACACAGTAGACAGGTAACACAGGAGACGTCACACAGTAAACAGGTAACACAGGTGACGTCACACAGTAGACAGGTAACACAGGAGACGTCACACAGTAGACAGGTAACACAGGAGACGTCACACAGTAGACAGGTAACACAGGAGACGTCACACAGTAGACAGGTAACACAGGAGACGTCACACAGTAGACAGGTAACACAGGAGACGTCAGACAGTAGACAGGTAACACAGGAGACGTCACACAGTAGACAGATAACACAGGAGACGTCACATAATAGACAGGTAACACAGGAGACGTCACATAGTAGACAGGTAACACAGGAGACGTCACATAGTAGAGAGGTAACACAGGAGACGTCACACAGTAGACAGGTAACACAGGAGACGTCACACAGTAGACAGGTAACACAGGAGACATCACACAGTAGACAGGTAACACAGGAGACGTCACATAATAGACAGGTAACACAGGAGACGTCACACAGTAGACAGGTAACACAGGAGATGTCACATAGTAGACAGGTAACACAGGAGACGTCACATAATAGACAGGTAACACAGGAGACGTCACACAGTAGACAGGTAACACAGGAGACATCACACAGTAGACAGGTAACACAGGAGACGTCACATAATAGACAGGTAACACAGGAGATGTCACACAGTAGACAGGTAACACAGGAGACGTCACACAGTAGACAGGTAACACAGGAGACGTCACATAATAGACAGGTAACACAGGAGACGTCACATAGTAGACAGGTAACACAGGAGACGTCACACAGTAGACAGGTAACACAGGAGACGTCACATAGTAGACAGGTAACACAGGAGACGTCACACAGTAGACAGGTAACACAGGAGACGTTACATAGTAGACAGGTAACACAGGAGACATCACACAGTAGACAGGTAACACAGGAGACGTCACATAGTAGACAGGTAACACAGGAGACGTCACATAATAGACAGGTAACACAGGAGACGTCACACAGTAGATATGTAACACAGGTGACGTCACAGTAGACATGTAACACAGGAGACGTCACATAGTAGACAGGTAACACAGGAGACGTCACATAGTAGACAGGTAACACAGGAGACGTCACACAGTAGACAGGTAACACAGGAGACGTCACACAGTAGACAGGTAACACAGGAGACATCACACAGTAGACAGGTAACACAGGAGACGTCACATAGTAGACAGGTAACACAGGAGACGTCACACAGTAGACAGGTAACACAGGAGACGTCACATAGTAGACAGGTAACACAGGAGACGTCACACAGTAGACAGGTAACACAGGAGACGTTACATAGTAGACAGGTAACACAGGAGACATCACACAGTAGACAGGTAACACAGGAGACGTCACATAGTAGACAGGTAACACAGGAGACGTCACATAATAGACAGGTAACACAGGAGACGTCACACAGTAGATATGTAACACAGGTGACGTCACAGTAGACATGTAACACAGGAGACGTCACATAGTAGACAGGTAACACAGGAGACGTCACATAGTAGACAGGTAACACAGGAGACGTCACACAGTAGACAGGTAACACAGGAGACGTCACACAGTAGACAGGTAACACAGGAGACATCACACAGTAGACAGGTAACACAGGAGACGTCACATAGTAGACAGGTAACACAGGAGACGTCACACAGTAGACAGGTAACACAGGAGACGTCACACAGTAGACAGGTAACACAGGAGACATCACACAGTAGACAGGTAACACAGGAGACGTCACATAGTAGACAGGTAACACAGGAGACGTCACATAGTAGACAGGTAACACAGGAGACATCACACAGTAGACAGGTAACACAGGTGACGTCACAGTAGACAGGTAACACAGGAGACGTCACACAGTAGACAGGTAACACAGGAGACATCACACAGTAGACAGGTAACACAGGAGACGTCACACAGTAGACAGGTAACACAGGAGACGTCACATAATAGACAGGTAACACAGGAGACGTCACATAATAGACAGGTAACACAGGAGACGTCACACAGTAGACAGGTAACACAGGAGACGTCACACAGTAGACAGGTAACACAGGAGACATCACACAGTAGACAGGTAACACAGGAGACGTCACATAATAGACAGGTAACACAGGAGACGTCACACAGTAGACAGGTAACACAAGAGACGTCACATAGTAGACAGGTAACACAGGAGACGTCACACAGTAGACAGGTAACACAGGAGACGTCACATAGTAGACAGGTAACACAGGAGACGTCACACAGTAGACAGGTAACACAGGAGACGTCACATAGTAGACAGGTAACACAGGAGACGTCACATAATAGACAGGTAACACAGGAGACGTCACACAGTAGACAGGTAACACAGGAGACGTCACACTGTAGACAGGTAACACAGGAGACGTCACACTGTAGACAGGTAACACAGGAGACATCACACAGTAGACAGGTAACACAGGAGACGTCACATAATAGACAGGTCACACAGGAGACGTCACACAGTAGACAGGTAACACAGGAGACGTCACATAGTAGACAGGTAACACAGGAGACGTCACACAGTAGACAGGTAACACAGGAGACGTCACACAGTAGACAGGTAACACAGGAGACGTCACATAATAGACAGGTAACACAGGAGACGTCACACAGTAGACAGGTAACACAGGAGACGTCACACAGTAGACAGGTAACACAGGAGACGTCACACAGTAGACAGGTAACACAGGAGACGTCACACAGTAGACAGGTAACACAGGAGACGTCACATAATAGACAGGTAACACAGGAGACGTCACACAGTAGACAGGTAACACAGGAGACGTCACACAGTAGACAGGTAACACAGGAGACGTCACATAGTAGACAGGTAACACAGGAGACGTCACATAGTAGACAGGTAACACAGGAGACATCACACAGTAGACAGGTAACACAGGAGACGTCACATAGTAGACAGGTAACACAGGAGACATCACACAGTAGACAGGTAACACAGGAGACGTCACACAGTAGACAGGTAACACAGGAGACGTCACACAGTAGACAGGTAACACAGGAGACGTCACATAGTAGACAGGTAACACAGGAGACGTCACACAGTAGACAGGTAACACAGGAGACGTCACACAGTAGACAGGTAACACAGGAGACGTCACATAGTAGACAGGTAACACAGGAGACATCACATAATAGACAGGTAACACAGGAGACGTCACACAGTAGACAGGTAACACAGGAGACGTCACACAGTAGACAGGTAACACAAGAGACATCACACAGTAGACAGGTAACACAGGAGACGTCACACAGTAGACAGGTAACACAGGAGACGTCACATAGTAGACAGGTAACACAGGAGACGTCACATAGTAGACAGGTAACACAGGAGACATCACACAGTAGACAGGTAACACAGGAGACGTCACACAGTAGACAGGTAACACAGGTGACGTCACATAATAGACAGGTAACACAGGAGACGTCACACAGTAGACAGGTAACACAGGAGACGTCACACAGTAGACAGGTAACACAGGAGACGTCACACAGTAGACAGGTAACACAGGAGACGTCACATAGTAGACAGGTAACACAGGAGACGTCACACAGTAGACAGGTGATATCGGGGTCGCTGGGAGGTGACCATACATTCATTCTATGATATCATCGGTCACATGACTCTGCAGGAAACAGCTGATTGGTTCACGCGTTTCGTCCTCACCTATCAGCAGCTTTGGGAAGTTAGACGTCTCGATGTTGTGATAATAGATGATGGACGTGATTCCGGCCAGGAAAGCCATGAGCGCCGGCATGTAGAGGTGCAGATGCCGCGACCTGGAGAATCAGAAAAGGCAGAAAGTACAGAACAGAGTTTTATATTTGATGATAAAATAATAAAAGCGGAAGATCAGGAGTGTAATTATATATATACCCGGAAGATCAGGAGTGTGATATATATATACCCGGAAGATCAGGAGTGTGATATATATATACCCGGAAGATCAGGAGTGTGATATATATATACCCGGAAGATCAGGAGTGTAATATATATATACCCGGAAGATCAGGAGTGTGATATATATATACCCGGAAGATCAGGAGTGTGATATATATATACCCGGAAGATCAGGAGTGTGATATATATATACCCGGAAGATCAGGAGTGTAATTATATATATATATACCCGGAAGATCAGGAGTGTGATATATATATACCCGGAAGATCAGGAGTGTGATATATATATACCCGGAAGATCAGGAGTGTGATATATATATACCCGGAAGATCAGGAGTGTAATATATATATACCCGGAAGATCAGGAGTGTGATATATATATACCCGGAAGATCAGGAGTGTAATATATATATACCCGGAAGATCAGGAGTGTGATATATATATACCCGGAAGATCAGGAGTGTAATTATATATATATATATACCCGGAAGATCAGGAGTGTAATATATATTTTTCCCCCCTCGTTCTGCCCTCAATCCCCCATAGTGATAAAGTGAGAACAGAATGTTTGTTCTTTACTAATTAAATGATAAAGAAAATCTGAAATCTGACATTTTATAAGTCTTCAGCCCCTTTACTCAGGATCAGGTGAAGCCCCTTTACTCAGGATCAGGTGAAGCCCATTTACTCAGGATCAGGTGAAGCCCCTTTACTCGGGATCAGGTGAAGCCCCTTTACTCGGGATCAGGTGAAGCCCCTTTACTCGGGATCAGGTGAAGCCCCTTTACTCAGGATCAGGTGAAGCCCCTTTACTCAGGATCAGGTGAAGCCCCTTTACTCAGGATCAGGTGAAGCCCCTTTGCTCAGGATTAGGTGAAGCCCCTTTACTCAGGATCAGGTGAAGCCCCTTTACTCAGGATCAGGTGAAGCCCCTTTACTCAGGATCAGGTGAAGCCCCTTTACTCAGGATCAGGTGAAGCCCCTTTACTCGGGATCAGGTGAAGCCCCTTTACTCGGGATCAGGTGAAGCCCCTTTACTCGGGATCAGGTGAAGCCCCTTTACTCGGGATCAGGTGAAGCCCCTTTACTCAGGATCAGGTGAAGCCCCTTTACTCAGGATCAGGTGAAGCCCCTTTACTCAGGATCAGGTGAAGCCCCTTTGCTCAGGATCAGGTGAAGCCCCTTTACTCAGGATCAGGTGAAGCCCCTTTACTCAGGATCAGGTGAAGCCCCTTTACTCAGGATCAGGTGAAGCCCCTTTACTCAGGATCAGGTGAAGCCCCTTTACTCAGGATCAGGTGAAGCCCCTTTGGCGGTGGTAACGGCCTCCAGTCTTGGATTTGATGATCGGTTTACGCCTGGATTTGGGGATTTTCTGCCATTCTTCTCTGCAGATCCTCTCCGCTCTGTCAGGTCGGATGGTGACGTCGGTGGACGGACATTTTCAGGTCTCCCCAGAGATGTTTTATTGGGTACAAGTCAGGAGTCTGGCCGGGCCACCCACGGACATTCACAGAGTTGTCCTCCCACCTCCACTGTGTGGTCTCGGCTTTATGCTTAGGGTCATTGTCTTGGAAGGTGAACCTTTGGCCCAGTCTGAGGTCCAGAGCACTTTAGGTTTTCATTAAGAAGATCTCTGTACTTTGCACCATTCATCTATCCCTCACCCCTGACCAGACTCCCTGTACAAGTTGAGGAATAACTCCCCCACAGTATAATGCTGGCCCCATCATGCTCTACTGTAGGGATGGTATTGGGCAGTTGATGGACAGTTCCTGGTCTCCTCCAGATATGACGCTGCCCCCCATCACGATCTACTGTAGGGATGGTATTGGGCAGGTGATGGGCAGTTCCTGGTCTCCTCCAGATATGACGCTGCCCCCCATCACCCCCACCATGATCTACTGTAGGGATGGTATTGGGCAGGTGATGGGCAGTTCCTGGTCTCCTCCAGATATGACGCTGCCCCCCATCACCCCCACCATGATCTACTGTAGGGATGGTATTGGGCAGGTGATGGGCAGTTCCTGGTCTCCTCCAGATATGACACTGCCCCCCATCACCACCACCATGCTCTACTGTAGGGATGGTGTTGGGTAGGTGATGGGCAGTCCCTGGTCTTCTCCTCCAGACATGACGCTGCCCCCCATCACCACCACCATGCTCTACTGTAGGGATGGTGTTGGGTAGGTGATGGGCAGTTCCTGGTCTCATCCAGGGGTCCTTTAGGTGCTTTGTTGTAACCTCCAGGAGGCTTTCATGTGTCTATTACGGAGGAGCGGCTTCTTTCTGATCACGCTGCCATAAAGCCCAGATTGCTGGAGTGCTGCAGTGATGGTCGACCTTCTGGAAGTTTCTCCCATCTGAACACAGGCTCTTTGGGGCTCAGCCAGAGTGAACATTGGGTTATTGGTCACCTCTTACCATGGTCCTTCTCCCCCGATTACTTAGTTTGGCGCGGCGGCTCTAGGGAGAGTCGTGGTTCTTCCAAACTTCTTCCATTTAAGAATTATGGAGGCCACTGTGATCCTGGGAACTTTGCAGCAGACATTATTTTGACCCCTTTTCCAGATCTGTCCCTTCACAATCCTGTCTCTGAGCTCTACAGGCCATTCTTTCCTCCTCATGGCTTGGTTTTTGCTCTGATATACATTGTCAGCTGTGTGACCTTATATAGACAGGAGCGTGTCTTTCCAAATCATGTCCAATCAAATGAATTTAACACCGGTGGAGCCAATCAAGTTGTAGAAACATTTCACAGATCTAGAGAAACGGGAGACCCCGGAGCTAAATGTCAAGTGTCATAACAAAGGGTCTGAATACTTTTTGAACATTCTGTTGTCGCTTTGTCATTATGGGGGTTTGAGAAGGAAAAACTGGAAGATGATGAAGAAGATGATGAAGATGGATAATGAAGATGATGGATGAAGAAGATGAAGCAAATGATGGACGAAGAAGATGATGGACGAAGAAGATGGACGAGGAAGAAGATGATGGACGAGGAAGAATATGATGGACGAGGAAGAATATGATGGATGAGGAAGAAGATGATGGATGAGGAAGAAGATGATGGATGAGGAAGAATATGATGGATGAGGAAGAAGATGATGGATGATGAAGAAGATGATGGATGATGAAGAAGATGATGGATGATGAAGAAGATGATGGATGATGAAGAAGATGATGGATGAAGAAGATGATGTACGAAGATTATGGATGATGAAGAAGATGATGGATGAAGAAGATGATGTACGAAGAAGATGATGGACGAAGATGATGATGGACGAAGAAGATGATGGATGAAGAAGATGATGGATGAAGAAGATGATGGATGAAGAAGATGATGGACGAAGAAGAAGATGATGGATGAGGAAGAAGATGATGGATGATGAAGAAGATGATGGATGATGAAGAAGATGATGGATGATGAAGAAGATGATGGAGGAAGAAGATGATGGACGAAGATGATGATCGACGAAGAAGATGATGGAAGAAGAAAATGATGGATGAAGAAGATGATGGACGAAGAAGATGATGGACGAAGAAGATGATGGACGAAGAAGATGATGGATGAAGAAGATGATGGACGAAGATGATGATCGACGAAGAAGATGATGGAAGAAGAAAATGATGGACGAAGAAGATGATGGACGAAGAAGATGATGGACGAAGAAGATGATGGACGAAGAAGATGATGGACGAAGAAGATGATGGACGAAGAAGATGATGGACGAAGATGATGGACGAAGAAGATGATGGACGAAGAAGATGATGGACGAAGAAGAAGATGATGGATGAGGAAGAATATGATGGATGAGGAAGAAGATGATAGATGAAGAAGATGATGGATGATGAAGATGATGGATGATGAAGAAGATGATGGATGAAGAAGATGATGGACGAAGAAGATGATGGATGAAGAAAATGATGAATATTAAGGCTGGTGGGGTGGAGGAGTTCATGAGGAGCCACACGGCTGAGAGCTCTACGTAAATGTCATCATCCGTGAGAGGTCGGCAGTGGTCGCTGTGGGAACGGACTTGGCAGATCACATGGAATTTCCTGACAACGCGTGAGTCACATGGACAGGGAGCAGCAACACACGTTCCTCGTGGATAATGACTTACCCAGCGGACACGATGCCCTCGGCAATTTCACAGACCAACACGAAGAGGAGGATGAAGGTCAGGATCCAGCGCAGGTTGTGGCCCGGGAAATGCAGCCACGTGCTGTGATGAATGTGGACCTTGGAGCTCTGACTCCCCCACCCTGCAAGAGAGAATCCAGATGACGAGATCACGGGACGAGGAATGATTGCTGCCCCTAAACAATCAACCACAGGAATGTTTTACGCGGAAATGAGAAACGGTAAATCATTGAGGAGGCGTCAGACTGCGGCGATCTCTCACGAATGGGGAGGAGTCAGACTGCGGCGATATCTCACGAATGAGGCGGCGCCGAAGCTCCAAAACCCCTTCACATTCTCCGGACAAAAGTCAAAGCCCCAAAATGGGGCCATAAAAAACAACGATAGAAAATCTACCGCAAATTCTCAAAAGATCATCAAGGTCCAAGTCTACAGACAGCGAATTATAGTCTAGACCTGGCGTAACACCGCGCCAAAGCCACAAACGACTGCACCGGAGGAATAACCTGCACTGGAGAAGTAGTACCATGCAGTGTCCACTTATACCGCTCAGGAGTAGTAGTACTGTGCAGTGTCTATACAGCCATATCACATACATATTATATACTGCTATATACATATCTCATACACATTATATACATGTCACATACACATTATATACTGCTATATACATATCTCATACACATTATATACATGTCACATACACATTATATCAGTGGCGGACACAGACTGCAAAAGGCCCCTGTGCAGATAATGTGCCAGGGCCCCCCCCCCCCACCCCGCAAACTTCTCATGGCCGACGGTCCGCTTTCAGCTGCATCGCTGGGTCTCCTAAGTGACCCAACAATGCAGCACTAGCAGCCGGGGCGTCACTAAGGCTGGGTTCACACACACACTATTTACGGACGTAATTTGGGCGTTTTAGCATTGAATTACATCCGAAAATGCGGCTCAAAAGCGTCGGAAAACATCTGCCCATTCATTTGAATGGGTCTTACGATGTTCTGTGCCGATGGTCATTTTTTTTTACGCGCCGCTGTCGAAAGGCGGCGCGTAAAAAACTGCCTGTCACTTCTTCAGATGTAAATGGAGCCGTTTTCCATGGACTCCATGGAAAACCAGCTTCAATTACTTCCGTAGTGGACGCAGCAAAAGACGCCTGCACATGCCATTACGGCTGAAATTACGGTGCTGTTTTCTCCTGAAAACAGCACAGTAATTTCAGCCGTAACAGACGCTGCCGTGTGAACATACCCTCAGGGCTTAAAATGTCCGGGAAATAGCCCCAATACATATGTGTCCGCCCCAAAAAAAAGTGTGTGTATAGGAGACAGCATAGCATATCTATAGCACTACGACCCTATAAACTATGGATAGGATTAGATACAGTGGCTGAGCAGACAGTATCACACATGATAGGATTAGATACAGTGGCTCAGAAGGCAGTATCACACATGATAGGATTAGATACACAGCTCAGCAGACAGTATCACACATGATAGGATTAGATACAGTGGCCCAGCAGACAGTATCACACATGATAGGATTAGATACAGTGGCTCAGCAGACAGTACCACACATGATAGGATTAGATACAGTGGCTCAGCAGACAGTACCACACATGATAGGATTAGATACAGTGGCTCAGCAGACAGTATCACACATGATAGGATTAGATACAGTGGCTCAGCAGACAGTACCACACATTATAGGATTAGATACAGTGGCTCAGCAGACAGTATCACACATGATAGGATTAGATACAGTGGCTCAGCAGACAGTATCACACATGATCGGATTAGATATAGGGCCCAGCACAGTATCATACATGATTGGATTAGATACACAGCTCAGCAGACTGTATCACACATGATAGGATTAGATACAGGGCCCAGCTCGCTGACATTGCGGCTCCAGCGCTGGACCCAGGAAAGGTAAGAATAATAATTTTGCTTCTTTATGTGTTACTGATTATTTTTGTGTGTTTGTGTTTTTTTTACAGGTTCGGTTGTTGGACTTCGGATACGAGGACTTCAATGACGGCGTTTTTTTTATTCTCAATAAAATGGTTAATGAGGGTTGTGTTTTTATTTCAATAAAAAAAATTTCTATGTGCTTGTATCTTTTTAAACTTTATTATCACCGCCTTAGTAATGGCCGCTGGCTGATTGACAACCTCCATTACTAAGGCGAGGCTTAATGTTAGCCGGTGCAGAGTCTACACTAACCCCCATTATTACCCCGGTACCCACCGCCACCAGGGGTACTGGGAAGAGCCGGGTACAAACCAGTACCCGACCAGCTGTAGTGACGGGCAGGCACCGGGGTGGCCGCAGGCTGGTAGTATTAGGCTGGGGAAGGCCAAAAACAGTGGCCCTTCCCACCCTTGTAATGCTGCCTGCTGCTGCTGTGTTGTATCTGGCTGGTTATGAAAATTGGGGGGGACCCGACATCGTTCTTTCCAATTATTTTTTAAATGACGTGGCGTCCCCCCCATTTTCATAACCAGCCAGATACAATAAAGCAGCAGCAGCCTAGCATCACCAGGGTAGGAAGGGCCACTGTATCTGGCCTTTCCCCTCCTGATAATACCAGCCTGCGGCCACCCCAGTGGCCGACCATCACTACAGATGGTCAGGTACTGGATCGTACCCGGCTCTTCCCAGCACCCCTGGTGGCGGTGGGTACCGGGGTAATAAAGGGGGTTAGTGTTAGCCTCTGCACCGGCTAACACTAAGCCCTGCCTTAGCAATGGATGCTGTCAATCAGCCGGCGGCCATTACTAAGGCGGTAGTAATATAGTTTAAAAAAAACCACAAAGACATAGAAAAAATATTTTATTGAAATAAAAAAAAAAAACACAACCCTCATTAACCATTTTATTAATAAAAAAAAAAGCTGTCATCGAAGTAGTCCTGGAATCCGCCGTAGTCCAACGACCGAACCTGTAAGAATACACACAAAAAATGATTAGTAACACATGTGTTAGGGTATGTGCACACACACTAATTACGTCCGGAATTGACGGACGTATTTCGGCCGCAAGTACCGGACCGAACACAGTGCAGGGAGCCGGGCTCCTAGCATTATACTTATGTAAGACGCTAGGAGTCCCTGCCTCGCTGCCGGACAACTGTCCAGTACTGAAAACATGATTACAGTACAGGACAGTTGTCCCACAGCGAGGCAGGGACTCCTAGCGTCGTACATAAGTACGACGCTAGGAGCCCGGCTCCCTGCAGTGTGTTCGGTCCGGTACTTGCGGCCGAAATACATCCGTCACTTACGGACGTAATTAGTGTCTGTGCACATACCCTAAGGCTTAGATACAGGGCCCATGTGTGATACTGTCTGTGGGACCCTGTATCTAAGCCTACCACAAGGTAGGCTTAGATACAGGGTCCAGCAGACAGTAATCTTATACAGTATAAGATTACTGTGTGCTGGGGCCCTGTATCTAAACCTACAGTGTGGTAGGCTTAGATACAGGGCCCAGCAGACAGGATCACGCATGGGCCATGTATCTAAGCCTACCATGTGATTGGCTTAGATACAGGGCCCAGCAGACAGCATCACACAATCTGTGATCCTGTCTCATGGGCCCCCTAAGCCTGCTACATCGTAGGCTTAGGGGTTGTGCAGTCCCTAAACATTGATGGCCTATCCTCAGGATAGGCCATCAATAGCTGATGTGTCGCCCGGGACCCGCAAATCAGCTGTTTTGAAGGGGCCGCAGCACTCGTACAAGAGCTGCTTCCCCTTCATTTCACTACTCGCCCACACTGTGAATCGCCGAAACCGATTCACAGTGTGACCGGAATGAAGTGACAGGAATGAAGGGGAGCAGCTCTCGTACGAGTGCTGCGGCCCCTTCAAAACAGCTGATTGGCGGGTCCCAGGAGTCGGACCCCGCCAGTCAGGGCTATCTTACCTTCCTCTTCGGCCGCGGCGGGAGTTCTGTCGTCTCGATGCTGTGCGCGGCGCATAGCGCTGTGACGTCATGTGCTGCGCACAGCGCCTGACGTCAGGACCTCCGCTGCGATCCGGAACCAGGAAGGTAAGTAAAGTATGTTACTATAGTAACAGGGGCCCGCGGCCCGAGTTACTATAGTAACTTTTTATTGATGTGGTGCGGGGGGCCGTGGGCCCCCCTGGCTTCGGGGCCCGGTCGCAATTGCGACCGCTGCGACCCCTATAGCTACGCCAGTGGTCCACGGGCCTCTGTCTCAGTCCTCAGCATCGCGCAGCTGAGAACTGAGTCGGCCAGCAGAGGAACGGGCCCCCTTCCCACGCGGGGCCCTTGTGCAGCTGCACCGGCTGCACATGCGGTATGTCCGCCCCTGCATTATATACTGCTATATACATATCTCATACACTGTAAAGGATCTGCCAGGCACTGCGGGGTTAACTCCCAGAACTAATCAGTCAGCACCTGAGAATACATCCCTGAGACTGACTCCTGCTTCCACCATTCAGGCTGGCAGGCTTAGGAGTGGGAGAGCCTATCGTAACCTGGCCAGACTCAGCTAGCTCCCGCCCTCGGTCTATTTAAGCCTGCACTTCCTGTCCCTCGGTGCTTGTTATTGCTTTTGTTTCCTTCCTTGTGGTTCCTGGCCCAGCTACAGCTCCTGCTATTTTTGATCCTGCTCCATACCGACCCTGGCTTACCGACTACTCTTCTGCTTTTCGTTTTGTACCTCGCACACTCCTGGCTTGACTCGGCTCGTTCACCACTCTGGTTGCTCACGGTGTTGCCGTGGGCAACGGCCCCTTTTCCTTGCTTGTGTTCCTTGTATGTTTGTCGTGTTTGTCGTGCACTTACTGAGCGCAGGGACCGCCGCCCAGTTGTACCCCGTCGCCTAGGGTGGGTCGTTGCAAGTAGGCAGGGACAGAGTGGCGGGTAGATTAGGGCTCACTTGTCCGTCTCCCTACCCCCTGCCGTTACATACACATTATATACATGTCACATACACATTATATACTGCTATATACATATCTCATACACATTATATACATGTCACATACACATTATATACTGCTATATACATATCTCATACACATTATTTACATGTCACATACACATTATATACTGCTATACACATATCCCATACACATTATATACATGTCACATACACACTATATACTGCTATATACATATCACATACACATCATATACATGGCACATACACATTATATACTGCTATATACATATCCCATACACATTATATACATGTCACATACACATTATATACATGTCACATACATATCACATACACATTATATACATGTCACATACATATCACATACACATTATATACATGTCACATACACATTATATACTGCTATATACATATCACATACACATTATATACATGTCACATACACATTATATACTGCTATATACATATCCCATACACATTATATACATGTCACATACACATTATATACTGCTATATACATATCACATACACATTATATACATGTCACATACACATTATATACATGTCACATACATATCACATACACATTATATACATGTCACATACACATTATATACATGTCACATACACATTATATACTGCTATATATCCCATACACATTATACACCTATCACATACACATTATCTACTGCTATATACATATCCCATACACATTATATACATGTCACATACACATTATATACTGCTATATACATATCACATACACATTATATACATGTCACATACACATTATATACTGCTATATACATATCCCATACACATTATATACCTATCACACACATTATATACTTCTGTATTGATATCCCATACACATTATATACTGCTGTATCCATATCCCATACACATTATATACTGCTATATACATATCACATACACATTATATACATGTCACATACACATTATATACTGCTATATACATATCACATACACATTATATACATGTCACATACACATTATATACCTATCACATACACATTATATACATGTCACATACACATTATATACGGCTATATACATATCACAAACACATTACATACATGTCACATACACATTATATACTGCTATATACATATCCCATACACATTATATAGCTATCACATACACATTATATACTTCTGTATCCATATCCCATACACATTATATACTGCTGTATACATATCCCATACACATGATATACCTATCACATACACATTATATACATGTCACATACACATTATATACTGCTATATACATATCACATTATATACATGTCACATACACATTATATACTGCTATATACATATCCCATACACATTATATACCTATCACATACACATTATATACTTCTGTATCCATATCCCATACACATTATATACTGCTGTATCCATATCCCATACACATTATATACATGTCACATACACATTATATACTGCTATATACATATCACATACACAGTATATACATGTCACATACACATTATATACTGCTATATACATATCACATACATATTATATACATGTCACATACACATTATATACTGCTATATACATATCCCATACACATTATATACATGTCACATACACATTATAAACTGCTATATACATATCACATACACATGATATACATGTCACATACACATTATATACGGCTATATACATATCCCATACACATTATATACTTCTGTATCCATATCCCATACACATTATATACTGCTGTATCCATATCCCATACACATTATATACTGCTGTATCCATATCCCATACACATTATATACGGCTATATACATATCACATACACATTATATACTTCTGTATCCATATCCCATACACATTATATACTGCTGTATCCATATCCCATACACATTATATACTGCTGTATCCATATCCCATACACATTATATACTGCTATATCCACATCCCATACACATTATATACTGCTATATCCATATCCCATACACATTATATCCATATCCAATACACATTATATACCTATCACATACACATTATATACTGCTATATACATATCACATACACATTATATACATGTCACATACACATTATATACATATCACATATACTGCTATATACACATCATATACTCTACAAAATCTATATTTCTTTATCTCTTCAGGAGTTCATCTGGATCGTTTCCTGTGTTTGGACCTGGAATTCTCAGTTTCTGCCCAGAATTTCCTGATTTACTTTTGCAGAAAGACGACGGTGCCGCCATATATGGGATTAATGATCGGGGATCGGGGAGGATAGTGACTCGTTATCAGCACCTGTCCATCTAATATAATGGATCTTCCCCATGGCCAGCAGTGACCGCAGCACCACGTACAGGACACACTGACCCTACACCCCGATCCCCATCACTGCCCTGTGTGGATACAGTTGTAGCAGAGCTGAACCAGTCATGACTATAAGTCTAATGTCAGCAAATACCAATACAGACGATGCCCAACACCTTATTAAAATAGAGGGTCACTGGCCACCAGTACCGGGGGGCGGCCGGGAGTGCTGGGGATGGAGAGAGTCCCTCACAGAAGCTTCATGTCTAAAACTATTTCCTGGGGTAACACTGGTGGAGGAGGATCTGGTGTACTTATACACATAATGCAGTAGATGTTACCTGCAGTCCTATGTAACACCACAGATAACACAGTGATATCTCTCTGACTACAGATAATGTAGTAGTGTTACCTGCAGTCCTATGTAACACCACAGATAACACAGTGATAACTCTCTGATTACAGATAATGTAGTAGATGTTACCTGCAGTCCTATGTAACACCACAGATAACAGTGATAACTCTCTGAGTACAGATAATGGAGTAGTGTTACCTGCAGTCCTATGTAACACCACAGATAACAGTGATAACTCTCTGAGTACAGATAATGTAGTAGATGTTACCTGCAGTCCTATGTAACACCACAGATAACACAGTGATAACTCTCTGATTACAGATAATGTAGTAGATGTTACCTGCAGTCCTATGTAACACCACAGATAACAGTGATAACTCTCTGAGTACAGATAATGGAGTAGTGTTACCTGCAGTCCTATGTAACACCACAGATAACAGTGATAACTCTCTGAGTACAGATAATGTAGTAGATGTTACCTGCAGTCCTATGTAACACCACAGATAACACAGTGATAACTCTCTGATTACAGATAATGTAGTAGATGTTACCTGCAGTCCTATGTAACACCACAGATAACACAGTGATAACACTTTGAGTACTGATAATGTAGTAGATATTACCTGCAGTCCTATGTAACACCACAGATAACACAGTGATAACTCTCTGAGTACAAATAATGTAGTAATGTTACCTGCAGTCCTATGCAACAACACAGATAACACAGTGATAACTCTCTGAGTACAGATAATGTAGTAGAGGTTACCTGCAGTCCTATGTAACACCACAGATACAGTGATAACTCTATGATTACAGATAATGTAGTAGTGTCACCTGCAGTCCTATGTAACACCACAGATAACACAGTGATAACTCTCTGAGTACAGATAATGTAGTAGTATTACCTGCAGTCCTATGTAACACCACAGATAACACACAGTGCTAACTCTCTGAGTACAGATAATGTAGTAGATGTTACCTGCAGTCCTATGTAACACACAGATAACACAGTGATAACTCTCTGATTACTGATACTGTGGTAGATGATACCTGCAGTCCTATGTAACACCACAGATTACACAGTGATAACTCTCTGAGTACAGATATGTAGTAGATGTTACCCTGCAGTCCTATGTAACACCACAGATAACACAGTGATAACTCTCTGAATACAGATAATGTGGTAGATGATACCTGCAGTCCTATGTAACACCACAGATAACACAGTGATAACTCTCTGAGTGCAGATAATGTAGTAGTTACCTGCAGTCCTATGTAACACCACAGATAACACAGTGATAACTCTCTGATTACAGATAATGTAGTAGATGTCACCTGCAGTCCCATGTAACACCACAGATAACACAGTGATACCTCTCTGAGTACAGATAATGTAGTAGATGTCACCTGCAGTCCTATGTAACACCACAGATAACAGTGATAACTCTCTGATTACAGATAATGTAGTAGATGTTACCTGCAGTCCTATGTAACACCACAGATAACACAGTGATAACTCTCTGATTACAGATAATGTAGTAGATGTCACCTGCAGTCCTATGTAACACCACAGAT
This sequence comes from Rhinoderma darwinii, assembly GCF_050947455.1. NCBI lineage: Eukaryota > Metazoa > Chordata > Amphibia > Anura > Rhinodermatidae > Rhinoderma > Rhinoderma darwinii. The sequence continues at coordinate 159,442 of NW_027461990.1, forward strand.
AACACAGTGATAACTCTCTCAGTACAGATAATGTAGTAGATGTCACCTGCAGTCCTATGTAACACCACAGATAACACAGTGATAACTCTCTGACTACAGAGAATGCAGTAGATGTTACCTGCAGTCCTATGTAACACCACAGATAACACAGTGATATCTCTCTGATTACAGATAATGTAGTAGATGTCACCTGCAGTCCTATGTAACACCACAGATAACACAGTGATAACTCTCAGTACAGATAATGTAGTAGTATTACCTGCAGTCCTATGTAACACCACAGATAACACAATGATAACTCTCTGACTACAGATAATGCAGTAGATGTTACCTGCAGTCCTATGTAACACCACAGATAACACAGTGATATCTCTCTGAGTACAGATAATGTAGTGTTACCTGCAGTCCTATGTAACACCACAGATAACAGTGATATCTCTCTGAGTACAGATAATGTCGTAGATGTCACCTGCAGTCCTATGTAACACCACAGATAACACAATGATAACTCTCTGACTACAGATAATGTAGTAGATGTTACCTGCAGTCCTATGTAACACCACAGATAACACAGTGATAACTCTCTGAGTACAGATAATGTCGTAGATGTCACCTGCAGTCCTATGTAACACCACAGATAACACAATGATAACTCTCTGAGTACAGATAATGTCGTAGATGTCACCTGCAGTCCTATGTAACACCACAGATAACACAATGATAACTCTCTGAGTACAGATAATGTCGTAGATGTCACCTGCAGTCCTATGTAACACCACAGATAACACAATGATAACTCTCTGACTACAGATAATGTAGTAGATGTTACCTGCAGTCCTATGTAACACCACAGATAACACAGTGATAACTCTCTGAGTACAGATAATGTCGTAGATGTCACCTGCAGTCCTATGTAACACCACAGATATCACAGTGATAACTCTCTGAGTACAGATAATGTCGTAGATGTCACCTGCAGTCCTATGTAACACCACAGATAACACAATGATAACTCTCTGAATACACATAATGTAGTAGATGTTACCTGCAGTCCTATGTAACACCACAGTGATAACTCTCTGATTACAGATAATGTAGTAGATGTTACCTGCAGTCCTATGTAACACCACAGATAACACAGTGATAACTCTCAGTACAGATAATGTAGTAGATGTTACCTGCAGTCCTATGTAACTCCACAGATAACACAGTGATAACTCTCTGAGTGCAGATAATGTAGTAGATGTTACCTGCAGTCCTATGTAACACCGCTGATAACAGTGATAACTCTCTGAGTACAGATAATGTAGTAGTGTTACCTGCAGTCCTATGTAACACCACAGATAACACAGTGATAACTCTCAGTACAGATAATGTAGTAGATGTTACCTGCAGTCCTATGTAACACCACAGATAACACAGTGATAACTCTCTGAGTACAGATAATGTAGTAGTGTTACCTGCAGTCCTATGTAACTCCACAGATAACACAGTGATAACTCTCTGAGTACAGATAATGTAGTAGATGTTACCTGCAGTCCTATGTAACACCACAGATAACACAGTGATAACTCTCTGAGTACAGATAATGTAGTAGTGTTACCTGCAGTCCTATGTAACTCCACAGATAACACAGTGATAACTCTCTGAGTACAGATAATGTAGTAGTGTTACCTGCAGTCCTATGTAACACCACAGATAACACAGTGATAACTCTCAGTACAGATAATGTAGTAGATGTTACCTGCAGTCCTATGTAACACCACAGATAACACAGTGATAACTCTCTGATTACAGATAATGTAGCAGTGTTACCTGCAGTCCTATGTAACACCACAGATAACACAGTGATAACTCTCTGAGTACAGATAATGTAGTAGATGTTACCTGCAGTCCTATGTAACTCCACAGATAACACAGTGATAACTCCCTGAGTGCAGATAATGTAGTAGATGTTACCTGCAGTCCTATGTAACACCGCTGATAACAGTGATAACTCTCTGAGTACAGATAATGTAGTAGTGTTACCTGCAGTCCTATGTAACACCACAGATAACACAGTGATAACTCTCTGAGTACAGATAATGTAGTATATGTTACCTGCAGTCCTATGTAACACCACAGATAACACAGTGATAACTCTCTGAGTACAGATAATGTAGTAGATGTTACCTGCAGTCCTATGTAACTCCACAGATAACACAGTGATAACTCTCTGAGTACAGATAATGTAGTAGTGTTACCTGCAGTCCTATGTAACACCACAGATAACACAGTGATAACTCTCAGTACAGATAATGTAGTAGATGTTACCTGCAGTCCTATGTAACTCCGCAGATAACACAATGATAACTCTCAGTACAGATAATGTAGTAGATGTCACCTGCAGTCCTATGTAACACCACAGATAACACAGTGATAACTCTCAGTACAGATAATGTAGTAGATGTTACCTGCAGTCCTATGTAACACCACAGATAACACAGTGATAACTGTCTGAGTACAGATAATGTAGTAGTGTTACCTGCAGTCCTATGTAAACCACAGATAACAGTGATAACTCTCTGAGTACAGATAATGTAGTAGTGTTACCTGCAGTCCTATGTAACTCCACAGATAACACAGTGATAACTCTCAGTACAGATAATGTAGTAGATGTTACCTGCAGTCCTATGTAACACCACAGATAACACAGTGATAACTCTCTGATTACAGATAATGTAGTAGTGTTACCTGCAGTCCTATGTAACACCACAGATAACACAGTGATAACGCTCGGAATACAGATAATGTAATAGATGTTACCTGCAGTCCTATGTAACACCACAGATAACAGTGATAACTCTCTGATTACAGATAATGTAGTAGATGTTACCTGCAGTCCTATGTAACACCACAGATAACACAGTGATAACTCTCAGTACAGATAATGTAGTAGATGTTACCTGCAGTCCTACGTAACACCACAGATAACACAGTGATAACTCCCTGAGTACATATAATGTTTTAGTGTTACCTGCAGTCCTATGTAACACCACAGATAACACACAGTGATAACTCTCTGATTACAGATAATGTAGTATATGTTACCTGCAGTCCTATGTAACACCACAGATAACACACAGTGATAACTCTCTGAGTACAGATAATGTAGTAGATGTTACCTGCAGTCCTATGTAACACCACAGATAACACAGTGATAACTCTCTGATTACAGATAATGTAGTAGATGTTACCTGCAGTCCTATGTAACACCACAGATAACACACAGTGATAACGCTCTGATTACAGATAATGTAGTAGTGTTACCTGCAGTCCTATGTAACACCACAGATAACACAGTGATAACTCTCTGAGTACAGATAATGTAGTAGATGTCACCTGCAGTCCTATGTAACACCACAGATAACAGTGATAACTCTCTGATTACAGATAATGTAGTAGATGTTACCTGCAGTCCTATGTAACACCACAGATAACACAGTGATAACTCTCTGAATACAGATAATGTAGTAGGTGTTACCTGCAGTCCTATGTAACACCACAGATAACACAGTGATAGCTTATGTAATTTATAGTGTCTATATGTGTCTGTGTGTATATATGTGTATACTATATAGTGTATGGGCTGTATATATATGTGTATAGTATATAGTGTATGGACTGTATATATGTGTATAGTAGATAGTGTATGGACTGTATATATGTGTATAGTAGATAGTGTATGGACTGTATATATGTGTAGAGTATATAGTGTATGGGCTGTATATATGTGTATAGTATATAGTGTATGGACTGTATATATGTATATAGTGTATGGACTGTATATATGTGTACAGTATATAGTGTATGGGCTGTATATATGTGTATAGTATATAGTGTATGGACTGTATATATGTGTATAATATATAGTGTATGGGCTGCATATATGTGTATAGTAGATAGTGTATGGACTGTATATATGTGTATAGTATATAGTGTATGGACTGTATATATGTGTATAGAAGATAGTGTATGGACTGTATATATGTGTATAGTAGATAGTGTATGGGCTGTATATATGTGTGTATAGTATATAGTGTATGAGCTGTATATATGTGTATAGTAGATAGTGTATGGACTGTATATATGTGTATAGTAGATAGTGTATGGACTGTATATATGTGTATAGTAGATAGTGTATGGACTGTATATATGTGTATAGAAGATAGTGTATGGACTGTATATATGTGTATAGTAGATAGTGTATGGACTGTATATATGTGTATAGTATATAGTGTATGGGCTGTATATATGTGTATAGTATATAGTGTATGGACTGTATATATGTGTACAGCAGATAATGTATGGACTGTATATATGTGTATAGTAGATAGTGTATGGACTGTATATATGTATTTAGTGTATGGACTGTATATATGTGTATAGTAGATAGTGTATGGACTGTATATATGTATATAGTGTATGGGCCGTATATATGTGTATAGTAGATAGTGTATGGACTGTGTATGTGTATAGTATATAGTGTATGGACTGTATATATATGTGTATAGTATATAGTGTATGGGCTGTATATATGTATATAGTGTATGGGCCATATATATGTGTATAGTAGATAGTGTATGGACTGTATATATGTGTATAGTATATAGTGTATGGGCTGTATATATGTGTATAGTAGATAGTGTATGGACAGTATATATGTGTATAGTATAGTGTATGGACAGTATATATGTGTATAGTATAGTGTATGGACTGTAGATATATATATATATATGTATAGTATATAGTGTATGGACTGTATATATGTGTATAGTATATAGTGTATGGACTGTATATATGTGCATAGTATATAGTGCATTGACTGTATATATGTGTATAGGTATAGTAGATAGTGTATGGACTGTATATATGTGTAGAGTATATAGTGTATGGACTGTATATATGTGTACAGTATATAGTGTATGGGCTGTATATATGTGTATAGTATAGTGTATGGACTGTATATATGTGTATAGTATATAGTGTATGGACTGTATATATGTGCATAGTATATCGTGTATGGGCTGTATATATGTGTATAGTATATAGTGTATGGGCTGTATATATGTATATAGTATATAGTGTATGGGCTGTATATATGTGTATAGTATATAGTGTATGGACTGTATATATGTATATAGTGTATGGACTGTATATATGTGCATAGTATATAGTGTATGGGCTGTATATATGTGTATAGTATATAGTGTATGGACTGTATATATGTGTATAGTAGATAGTGTATGGACTGTATATATGTGTATAGTAGATAGTGTATGGACTGTATATATGTATATAGTGTATGGGCTGTATTTATGTGTATAGTAGATAGTGTATGGGCTGTATATATGTGTATAGTAGTGTATGGACTGTATATATGTATATAGTGTATGGACTGTATATATGTGTATAGTATATAGTGTCTATATGTGTCTGTACTCACCGATGAAGACGATGGGGAAGGTGATGAAGAGCAGGAACACATGTATGATGTATGGACTGTATATATGTGTATAATATATAGTGCATGGACTGTATATATGTGTATAGTATATAGTGTATGGACTGTATATATGTGTATAGTATATAGTGTATGGGCTGTATATATGTGTATACTATATAGTGTATGGGCTGTATATATGTGTATAGTAGATAGTGTATGGACTGTATATATGTGTATAGTATATAGTGTATGGACTGTATATATGTGTATAGTAGATAGTGTATGGACTGTATATTTGTGTATAGTAGATAGTGTATGGACTGTATATATGTGTATACTATATAGTGTATGGACTGTATATATGTGTATAGTATATAGTGTCTATATGTGTCTGTACTCACCGATGAAGACGATGGGGAAGGTGATGAAGAGCAGGAACACATGTATGATGTATGGACTGTATATATGTGTATAATATATAGTGCATGGACTGTATATATGTGTATAGTATATAGTGTATGGACTGTTTATATGTGTATAGTATATAGTGTATGGACTGTATATATGTGTATAGTAGATAGCGTATGGACTGTATATATGTGTATATTATATAGTGTATGGGCTGTATATATGTGTATACTATATAGTGTATGGGCTGTATATATGTGTATAGTAGATAGTGTATGGACTGTATATATGTGTATAGTATATAGTGTATGGACTGTTTATATGTGTATAGTAGATAGTGTATGGACTGTATATATGTGTATACTATATAGTGTATGGGCTGTATATATGTGTATAGTAGATAGTGTATGGACTGTATATATGTGTATAGTATATAGTGTATGGACTGTTTATATGTGTATACTATATAGTGTATGGACTGTATATATATTTGTATAGTAGATAGTGTATGGGCTGTATATATGTGTATAGTAGATAGTGTATGGACTGTATATATGTGTATACTATATAGTGTATGGGCTGTATATATGTGTATAGTATATAGTGTATGGACTGTATATGTGTATAGTATAGTGTATGGACTGTATATATGTGTATAGTAGATAGTGTATGGACTGTATATTTGTGTATAGTAGATAGTGTATGGACTGTATATATGTGTATACTATATAGTGTAAGGACTGTATATATGTGTATAGTTTATAGTGTATGGACTGTATATATGTGTATAGTGTATGGACTGTATATATGTGTATAGTAGATAGTGTATGGACTGTATATATGTGTATATTATATAGTGTATGGGCTGTATATGTGTATAGTAGATAGTGTATGGACTGTTTATATGTGTATAGTAGATAGTGTATGGACTGTATATATGTGTATACTATATAGTGTATGGACTGTATATATGTGTATAGTGTATGGACTGTATATATGTGTATATAGTGTATGGACTGTATATATGTGTATAGTATATAGACTGTATATATGTGTATAGTATATAGTGTATGGACTGTATATATGTGTATAGTAGATAGTGTATGGACTGTATATATGTGTATAGTATATAGTGTATGGGCTGTATATATGTGTATAGTATATAGTGTATGGACAGTATATATGTGTACAGTAGATAGTGTATGGACTGTATATATGTGTATAGTAGATAGTGTATGGACTGTATATACGTATATAGTATATGGACTGTATATATGTGTATAGTATAGTGTATGGGCCGTATATATATTTGTATAGTAGATAGTGTATGGACTGTATATATGTGTATAGTATATAGTGTATGGACTGTATATATGTGTATAGTATATAGTGTATGGGCTGTATATAGTGTATGGACTGCATATATGTGTATAGTATATAGTGTATGGGCTGTATATATATGTATAGTAGATAGTGTATGGACTGTATATATGTGTATAGTATATAGTGTATGGGCTGTATATATGTGTATAGTAGATAGTGTATGGACTGTATATAGTGTATGGGCTGTATATATGTATAGTAGATAGTGTATGGACTGTATATATGTGTATAGTATATAGTGTATGGACTGTATATGTGTATAGTATATAGTGTATGGGCTGTATATATGTATATAGTGTATGGACTGTATATATGTGTATAGTATATAGTGTATGGGCTGTATCTATGTGTATGGTAGATAGTGTATGGACTGTATATATTTGTATAGTAGATAGTGTATGGACTGTATATATGTGTATACTATATAGTGTATGGACTGTATATATGTGTATAGTATATAGTGTATGGACTGTATATATGTGTATAGTATATAGTGTATGGACTGTATATATGTGTATATAGTGTATGGACTGTATATATGTGTATAGTATATAGACTGTATATATGTGTATAGTATATAGTGTATGGACTGTATATATGTGTATAGTAGATAGTGTATGGACTGTATATATGTGTATAGTATATAGTGTATGGGCTGTATATATGTGTATAGTATATAGTGTATGGACAGTATATATGTGTACAGTAGATAGTGTATGGACTGTATATATGTGTATAGTAGATAGTGTATGGACTGTATATACGTATATAGTATATGGACTGTATATATGTGTATAGTATAGTGTATGGGCCGTATATATGTGTATAGTAGATAGTGTATGGACTGTATATATGTGTATAGTATATAGTGTATGGACTGTATATATGTGTATAGTATATAGTGTATGGGCTGTATATAGTGTATGGACTGTATATATGTGTATAGTATATAGTGTATGGGCTGTATATATATGTATAGTAGATAGTGTATGGACTGTATATATGTGTATAGTATATAGTGTATGGGCTGTATATATGTGTATAGTAGATAGTGTATGGACTGTATATAGTGTATGGGCTGTATATATGTATAGTAGATAGTGTATGGACTGTATATATGTGTATAGTATATAGTGTATGGACTGTATATGTGTATAGTATATAGTGTATGGGCTGTATATATGTATATAGTGTATGGACTGTATATATGTGTATAGTATATAGTGTATGGGCTGTATCTATGTGTACAGTAGATAGTGTATGGACTGTATATATGTGTATAGTATATAGTGTATGGACAGTATATATGTGTATAGTATATAGTGTATGGACTGTATATATGTGTATAGTAGATAGTGTATGGGCTGTATATATGTGTATAGTAGATAGTGTATGGACTGTCTATATGTGTATAGTAGATAGTGTATGGACTGTATATATGTATATAGTGTATGGACTGTATATATGTGTATAGTATATCGTGTATGGGCTGTATATATGTGTACAGTGGATAGTGTATGGACTGTATATATGTGTATAGTAGATAGTGTATGGACTGTATATATGTGTATAGTGTATGGGCTGTATATATGTGTATAGTAGATAGTGCATGGACTGTATATATGTGTATAGTAGATAGTGTATGGACTGTATATATGTATATAGTGTATGGACTTTATATATGTGTATAGTATATAGTGTATGGGCTGTATATATGTGTACAGTGGATAGTGTATGGACTGTATATATGTATATAGTGTATGGACTTTATATATGTGTATAGTATATAGTGTATGGGCTGTATATATGTGTATAGTAGATAGTGTATGGACTGTATATATGTGTATAGTGTATGGGCTGTATATATGTGTATAGTGTATGGACTTTATATATGTGTATAGTATATCGTGTATGGACTGTATATATGTGTATAGTAGATAGTGTATGGACTGTATATATGTGTATAGTGTATGGGCTGTATATATGTGTATAGTAGATAGTGCATGGACTGTATATATGTGTATAGTAGATAGTGTATGGACTGTCTATATGTGTATAGTAGATAGTGTATGGACTGTATATATGTATATAGTGTATGGACTGTATATATGTGTATAGTATATCGTGTATGGGCTGTATATATGTGTACAGTGGATAGTGTATGGACTGTATATATGTGTATAGTAGATAGTGTATGGACTGTATATATGTGTATAGTGTATGGGCTGTATATATGTGTATAGTAGATAGTGCATGGACTGTATATATGTGTATAGTAGATAGTGTATGGACTGTATATATGTGTATAGTAGATAGTGTATGGACTGTATATATGTATATAGTGTATGGACTTTATATATGTGTATAGTATATAGTGTATGGGCTGTATATATGTGTATAGTATATAGTGTCTATATGTGTCTGTACTCACCGATGAAGAGGATGGGGAAGGTGATGAAGAGCAGGAACACATGGGGCACGACGTTCAGGGCATCCACGAAGCAGCCGTTGTTCAGGACGCCGTTGTCCACGTTGTAGGCAGTGGAGTCATTGTCGGTGCCGCAGAAGGACAGGGACATGGCGGCGGCGGCGGCTCCTCTACCGGGTGTGCGGGACACAGGCGGGCGGCTCAGCCGGGAGACGATACATCAGCGCTCCGTGGAATCCGCTCTCTGCTGCAGGACCGACTGAGGGCGCTAGAGGGCGGGAGGCTGCGGGGTCACCTCCATAGACCGCATTACTGGAGAGCGCCTTCCCTGGGGTCTCCTCTGATACTCGGGGTCCCTCCTGTGATGTTCTGGAGACTACTCTGTTACTGGGGGTCCCTCCTGTGTTCTGGGGGCTCCTCTGATACTGGGGTCCCCCTGTGATGTTCTGGGAACTACTCTGATACTGGGGGTCCCTCCTGTGATGTTAGGGTCTCCTCTGATACTGGGGGTCCCTCCTGTGATGTTCTGGGGGCTCCTCTGATACTGGGGGTCCCTCCTGTGATGTTAGTGCTCCTCTAATACTGGGGGTCCCTCCTGTGATTTTAGGGTCTCTGATACTGGGGGTCCCTCCTGTGTTCTGGGGGTTCCTGATACTGGGGGCTCCTCTGATACTGGTGGTCCCTTCTGTTTCCTTCTTGTGTCTCCTCTGATACTGGGGGTCCCTCCTGTGATGTTCTGGGGGCTCCTCTGATACTGGGGGTCCCTCCTGTGATGTTAGTGCTCCTCTGATACTGGGGGTCCCTCCTGTGATTTTAGGGTCTCCTCTGATACTGGGGTCCCTCCTGTGATTTTAGGGTCTCCTCTGATACTGGGGGTCCCTCCTGTGATTTTAGGGTCTCCTCTGATACTGGGGGTCCCTCCTGTGATTTTAGGGTCTCCTCTGATACTGGGGGTCCCTCCTGTGATTTTAGGGTCTCCTCTGATACTGGGGGTCCCTCCTGTGATTTTAGGGTCTCCTCTGATACTGGGGGTCCCTCCTGTGATTTTAGGGTCTCCTCTGATACTGGGGGTCCCTCCTGTGATTTTAGGGTCTCCTCTGATACTGGGGGTCCTCCTGTGATATTTTTGGGGCTCCTCTGATGTTCTGGGGGCTCCTCTGATGCTGGGGGTCCCTCCTGTCATGTTCTGGGGGTTTTCTCAGCTCCACCGTGTGTTCTGCTGCTGCTTTGTGCTGGTCCTGCTCTTGAATTGACAGCCGCCTCTTCTTCCTCCTCCTCCTCCTCCTGGGAGGAGGGGGGGGGGCAGATAAGCTGAGCACATGGACCGTAGATGCCACCTGACCCCCCTCCCGACCGATCGGTGAGCCCAACCCCTACATCTCCTCCCTCCCCACATTAACCCTTTCTCTGCTTCATTTTTACTGCCGACGATAAACCATGAGAAGATGTCGTGTCCCTGATACAATGTAACAATAATAATAACAACAACGTCATCATCATCATCATCATCATCATTATTATCCCGCACATATCATTTTACATATAGGTAATCCACCAATTAGGGGGCGGGGACATGCAGATCAGCAGCTGATGACGTCACAGGGATCCAGATAATAACTAATAAAAAGATGAAACAGAATAAATATATAACATACAGGGACATTACATATGCCGGTATAACCTGGGTATCTCCTGTATATAATTATATATGTACAGCCGGTATAACCCGGGTATCTTCTGTATATAATTATATATGTACAGCTGGTATAAGTTACACATCTTCTTGTATATAGTGATATGGAGCATGCTGGTATAACCTGGGTATCTTCTGTATATAATTATATATGTACAGCTGGTATAAGTTATACATCTTCTTGTATATAGTGATATGGAGCATGCTGGTATAACCTGGGCATCTCCAGTATATAATTATATATGTACAGCTGGTATAAGTTATACATCTTCCTGTATATAGTGATATGGAGCATGCTGGTATAACCTGGGTATCTTCTGTATATAATTCTATATGTACAGCTGGTATAAGTTATACATCTTCTTGTATATAGTGATATGGAGCATGCTGGTATAACCTGGGTATATTCTGTATATAATTATATATGTACAGCTGGTATAAGTTATACATCTTCTTGTATATAGTGATATGGAGCATGCTGGTATAACCTGGGTATCTTCTGTATATAATTATATATGTACAGCTGGTATAAGTTATACATCTTCTTGTATATAGTGATATGGAGCATGCTAGTATAACCTGGGTATCTTCTGTATATAATTATATATGTACAGCTGGCATAAGTTATACATCTTCTTGTATATACTGATATGGAGCATGCTGGTATAACCTGGGTATCTCCTGTATATAATTATATGTGTACAGCTGGTATAAGTTATACATCTTCTTGTATATAGTGATATGGAGCATGCCGGTATAACCTGGGTATCTTCTGTATATAATTATATATGTACAGCTGGTATAAGTTATACATCTTCTTGTATATAGTGATATGGAGCATGCTGGTATAACCTGGGTATCTTCTGTATATAATTATATATGTACAGCTGGTATAAGTTATACATCTTCTTGTATATAGTGATATGGAGCATGCTGGTATAACCCGGGCATCTTCTGTATATAATTATATATGTACAGCTGGTATAAGTTATATATCTTCTTGTATATAGTGATATGGAGCATGCTGGTATATCCTGGGTATCTCCTGTATATAATTATATATGTACAGCTGGTATAAGTTATACATCTTCCTGTATATAGTGATATGGAGCATGCTGGTATAACCTGGGTATCTCCTGTATATAATTATATGTGTACAGCTGGTATAAGTTATACATCTTCTTGTATATAGTGATATGGAGCATGCAGGTATAACCTGGGTATCTTCTGTATATAATTATATATGTACAGCTGGTATAAGTTATAAATCTTCTTGTATATAGTGATATGGAGCATGCTGGTATAACCTGGGTATCTTCTGTATATAATTATATATGTACAGCTGGTATAAGTTATACATCTTCTTGTATATAGTGATATGGAGCATGCTGGTATAACCTGGGTATCTTCTGTATATAATTGTATATGTACAACTGGTATAAGTTACGCATCTTCTTGTATATAGTGATATGGAGCATGCTGGTATAACCTGGGTATCTACTGTGTATAATTATATATGTACAGCTGGTATAAGTTACACATCTTCTTGTATATAGTGATATGGAGCATGCTGGTATAACCTGGGTATCTCCTGTATATAATTATATATGTACAGCTGGTATAAGTTATACATCTTCTTGTATATAGTGATATGGAGCATGCTGGTATAACCTGGGTATCTTCTGTATATAATTATATATGTACAGCTGGTATTAGTTATACATCTTCTTGTATATAGTGATATGGAGCATGCTGGTATAACCTGGGTATCTTCTGTATATAATTATATATGTACAGCTGGTATAAGTTATACATCTTCTTGTATATAGTGATATGGAGCATGCTGGTATAACCTGGGTATCTCCTGTATATAATTATATATGTACAGCTGGTATAAGTTATACATCTTCTTGTATATAGTGATATGGAGCATGCTGGTATAACCTGGGTATCTTCTGTATATAATTATATATGTACAGCTGGTATAAGTTATATATCTTCTTGTATATAGTGATATGTAGCATGCTGGTATAAACTGGGTATCTCCTGTATATAATTATATATGTACAGCCGGTATAACCCGGGTATCTTCTGTATATAGCGATATGGAGCATGCTGGTATAACCCGGGTATCTTCTGTATATAATTATATATGTACAGCTGGTATAAGTTATACATCTTCTTGTATATAGTGATATGGAGCATGCTGGTATAACCTGGGTATCTCCTGTATATAATTATATATGTACAGCTGGTATAAGTTATACATCTTCCTGTATATAGTGATATGGAGCATGCTGGTATAACCTGGGTATCTTCTGTATATAATTATATATGTACAGCTGGTATAAGTTATACATCTTCTTGTATATAGTGATATGGAGCATGCTGGTATAACCCGGGTATCTTCTGTATATAATTATATATGTACAGCTGGTATAAGTTATACATCTTCCTGTATATAGTGATATGGAGCATGCTGGTATAACCTGGGTATCTCCTGTATATAATTATATATGTACAGCCGGTATAACCCGGGTATCTTCTGTATATAGCGATATGGAGCATGCTGGTATAACCCGGGTATCTTCTGTATATAATTATATATGTACAGCTGGTATAAGTTATACATCTTCTTGTATATAGTGATATGGAGCATGCTGGTATAACCTGGGTATCTACTGTGTATAATTATATATGTACAGCTGGTATAAGTTATACATCTTCTTGTATATAGTGATATGGAGCATGCTGGTATAACCTGGGTATCTTCTGTATATAATTATATATGTACAGCTGTTATATTATACATCTTCTTGTATATAGTGATATGGAACATGCTGGTATAACCTGGGCATCTTCTGTATATAATTATATATGTACAGCTGGTATAAGTTATACATCTTCTTGTATATAGTGATATGGAGCATGCTGGTATAACCTGGGCATCTTCTGTATATAATTATATATGTACAGCTTGTATAAGTTATACATCTTCTTGTATATAGTGATATGGAGCATGCTGGTATATCCTGGGCATCTCCTGTATATAATTATATATGTACAGCTGGTATAACCCGGGTATCTTCTGTATATAGCGATATGGAGCATGCTGGTATAACCTGGGTATCTTCTGTATATAATTATATATTTACAGCCGGTATAACCCGGGTATCTTCTGTATATAATTATATATGTACAGCTGGTATAAGTTATATATCTTCTTGTATATAGTGATATGGAGCATGCTGGTATAACCTGGGTATCTCCTGTATATAATTATATATGTACAGCTGGTATAAGTTATATATCTTCTTGTATATAGTGATATGGAGCATGCTGGTATAACCTGGGTATCTCCTGTATATAATTATATATGTACAGCTGGTATAAGTTATACATCTTCTTGTATATAGCGATATGGAGCATGCTGGTATATCCTGGGCATCTCCTGTATATAATTATATATGTACAGCTGGTATAACCCGGGTATCTTCTGTATATAGCGATATGGAGCATGCTGGTATAACCTGGGTATCTTCTGTATATAATTATATATTTACAGCCGGTATAACCCGGGTATCTTCTGTATATAGCGATATGGAGCATGCTGGTATATCCTGGGCATCTCCTGTATATAATTATATATGTACAGCCGGTATAACCCGGGTATCTTCTGTATATAGCGATATGGAGCATGCTGGTATATCCTGGGCATCTCCTGTATATAATTATATATGTACAGCCGGTATAACCCGGGTATCTTCTGTATATAGCGATATGGAGCATGCTGGTATATCCTGGGCATCTCCTGTATATAATTATATATGTACAGCCGGTATAACCCGGGTATCTTCTGTATATAGCGATATGGAGCATGCTGGTATATCCTGGGCATCTCCTGTATATAATTCTATATGTACAGCTGGTATAAGTTATACATCTTCTTGTATATAGTGATATGGAGCATGCTGATATAACCTGGGTGTCTTCTGTATATAATTATATATGTACAGCTAGTATAAGTTATACATCTTCTTGTATATAGTGATATGGAGCATGCTGCTATAACCTGGGTATCTTCTGTATATAATTATATATGTACAGCTGGTATAAGTTATGCATCTTCTTGTATGTAGTGATATGGAGCATGCTGGTATAACCTGGGTATCTTCTGTATATAATTATATATGTACAGCTGGTATAAGTTATACATCTTCTTGTATATAGTGATATGGAGCATGCTGGTATAACCTGGGTATCTCCTGTATATAATTATATATGTACAGCCGGTATAACCCGGGTATCTTCTGTATATAGCGATATGGAGCATGCTGGTATATCCTGGGCATCTCCTGTATATAATTATATATGTACAGCTGGTATACGTTATACATCTTATATATAGTGATATGGAGCATGCTGGTATAACCTGGGTATCTCCTGTATATAATTATATATGCACAGCTGGTATAAGTTATACATCTTCTTGTATATAGTGACATGGACCATGCTGGTATAACCTGGGTATCTTCTGTATATAATTATATATCTACAGCTGGTATAAGTTATACATCTTCTTGTATATAGTGATATGGAGCATGCTGATATAACCTGGGTATCTTCTGTATATAATTATATATGTATAGCTGGTATAAGTCATACAGCTTCTTGTATATAGTGATATATGGAGCATGCTGGTATAACCTGAGTGTCTCCTGTATATAATTATATATGTACAGCTGGTATAAGTTATACATCTTCCTGTATATAGTGATATGGAGCATGCTGGTATAACCTGGGCATCTTCTGTATATAATTATATATGTACAGCTGGTATAAGTTATACATCTTCTTGTATATAGTGATATGGAGCATGCTGGTATAACCTGGGTATCTTCTGTATATAATGATATATGTACAGCTGGTATAAGTTATACATCTTCCTGTATATAGTGATATGGAGCATGCTGGTATAACCTGGGTATCTTCTGTATATAATTATATATGTACAGCTGTTATATTATACATCTTCCTGTATATAGTGATATGGAGCATGCCGGTATAACCTGGGTCTCTTATGTATATAATTATATATGTACAGCTGGTATAAGTTATACATCTTCTTGTATATAGTGATATGGAGCATGCTGATATAACCTGGGTATCTTCTGTATATAATTATATATGTACAGCTGGTATAAGTTATACATCTTCTTGTATATAGTGATATGGAACATGCTGGTATAACCTGGGTATCTTCTGCATATAATTCTATATGTACAGCTGGTATAAGGTATACATCTTCTTGTATATAGTGATATGGAGCATGCTGGTATAACCTGGGTATCTTCTGTATATAATTATATATGTACAGCTGGTATAAGTTATACATCTTCTTGTATATGGGGCATGCTGGTATAACCTGGGTATCTTCTGTATATAATTATATATGTACAGCTGGTATAAGTTATACATCTTCTTGTATATAGTGATATGGAGCATGCTGGTATAACCTGGGTATCTCCTGTATATAATTATATATGTACAGCTGGTATAAGTTATACATCTTCTTGTATATAGTGATATGGAGCATGCTGGTATAACCTGGGCATCTCCTGTATATAATTATATATGTACAGCTGGTATACGTTATACATCTTATATATAGTGATATGGAGCATGCTGGTATAACCTGGGTATCTCCTGTATATAATTATATATGCACAGCTGGTATAAGTTATACATCTTCTTGTATATAGTGACATGGACCATGCTGGTATAACCTGGGTATCTTCTGTATATAATTATATATCTACAGCTGGTATAAGTTATACATCTTCTTGTATATAGTGATATGGAGCATGCTGATATAACCTGGGTATCTTCTGTATATAATTATATATGTATAGCTGGTATAAGTCATACAGCTTCTTGTATATAGTGATATATGGAGCATGCTGGTATAACCTGAGTGTCTCCTGTATATAATTATATATGTACAGCTGGTATAAGTTATACATCTTCCTGTATATAGTGATATGGAGCATGCTGGTATAACCTGGGTATCTCCTGTATATAATTATATATGTACAGCTGGTATAAGTTATACATCTTCTTGTATATAGTGATATGGAGCATGCTGGTATAACCTGGGTATCTTCTGTATATAATGATATATGTACAGCTGGTATAAGTTATACATCTTCCTGTATATAGTGATATGGAGCATGCTGGTATAACCTGGGTATCTTCTGTATATAATTATATATGTACAGCTGTTATATTATACATCTTCCTGTATATAGTGATATGGAGCATGCCGGTATAACCTGGGTCTCTTATGTATATAATTATATATGTACAGCTGGTATAAGTTATACATCTTCTTGTATATAGTGATATGGAGCATGCTGATATAACCTGGGTATCTTCTGTATATAATTATATATGTACAGCTGGTATAAGTTATACATCTTCTTGTATATAGTGATATGGAACATGCTGGTATAACCTGGGTATCTTCTGCATATAATTCTATATGTACAGCTGGTATAAGGTATACATCTTCTTGTATATAGTGATATGGAGCATGCTGGTATAACCTGGGTATCTTCTGTATATAATTATATATGTACAGCTGGTATAAGTTATACATCTTCTTGTATATGGGGCATGCTGGTATAACCTGGGTATCTTCTGTATATAATTATATATGTACAGCTGGTATAAGTTATACATCTTCTTGTATATAGTGATATGGAGCATGCTGGTATAACCTGGGTATCTCCTGTATATAATTATATATGTACAGCTGGTATAAGTTATACATCTTCTTGTATATAGTGATATGGAGCATGCTGGTATAACCTGGGTATCTTCTGTATATAATTATATATGTACAGCTGTTATATTATACATCTTCTTGTATATAGTGATATGGAGCATGCTGGTATAACCTGGGTATCTTCTGTATATAATTATATATGTACAGCTGGTATAAGTTATATATCTTCTTGTATATAGTGATATGGAGCATGCTGGTATAACCTGGGTATCCTCTGTATATAATTATATATGTACAGCTGGTATAAGTTATACATCTTCTTGTATATAGTGATATGGAGCATGCTGGTATAACCTGGGTATCTTCTGTATATAATTATATATGTACAGCTGGTATAAGTTACACATCTTCTTGTATATAGTGATATGGAGCATGCTGGTATAACCTGGGTATCTTCTGTATATAATTATATATGTACAGCTGGTATAAGTTATACATCTTCTTGTATATAGTGATATGGAACATGCTGGTATAACCTGGGTATCTTCTGCATATAATTCTATATGTACAGCTGGTATAAGGTATACATCTTCTTGTATATAGTGATATGGAGCATGCTGGTATAACCTGGGTATCTTCTGTATATAATTATATATGTACAGCTGGTATAAGTTATATATCTTCTTGTATATAGTGATATGGAGCATGCTGGTATAACCTGGGTATCTTCTGTATATAATTATATATTTACAGCCGGTATAACCCGGGTATCTTCTGTATATAGCGATATGGAGCATGCTGGTATATCCTGGGCATCTCCTGTATATAATTATATATGTACAGCCGGTATAACCCGGGTATCTTCTGTATATAGCGATATGGAGCATGCTGGTATATCCTGGGCATCTCCTGTATATAATTATATATGTACAGCCGGTATAACCCGGGTATCTTCTGTATATAGCGATATGGAGCATGCTGGTATATCCTGGGCATCTCCTGTATATAATTATATATGTACAGCCGGTATAACCCGGGTATCTTCTGTATATAGCGATATGGAGCATGCTGGTATATCCTGGGCATCTCCTGTATATAATTCTATATGTACAGCTGGTATAAGTTATACATCTTCTTGTATATAGTGATATGGAGCATGCTGGTATAACCTGGGTATCTTCTGTATATAATTATATATGTACAGCTGGTATAAGTTATACATCTTCTTGTATATGGGGCATGCTGGTATAACCTGGGTATCTTCTGTATATAATTATATATGTACAGCTGGTATAAGTTATACATCTTGTATATAGTGATATGGAGCATGCTGGTATAACCTGGGTATCTTCTGTATATAATTGTATATGTACAGCTGGTATAAGTTATACGTCTTCTTGTATATAGTGATATGGAGCATGCTGGTATAACCTGGGTATCTTCTGTATATAATTATATATGTACAGCTGGTATAAGTTATACATCTTCTTGTATATAGTGATATGGAGCATGCTGGTATAACCTGGGTATCTTCTGTATATAATTATATATGTACAGCTGGTATAAGTTATACATCTTCTTGTATATAGTGATATGGAGCATGCTGGCATAACCTGGGAATCTTCTGTATATAATTATATATGTACGGCTGGTATAAGTTATGCATCTTCTTGTATATAGTGATATGGAGCATGCTGGTATAACCTGGGCATCTTCTGTATATAATTATATAGGTACAGCTGGTATAAGTTATACATCTTCTTGTATATAATGATATGGAGCATGGTGGTATAACCTGGGTATCTTCTGTATATAATTATATATGTACAGCTGTTATATTATACATCTTCTTGTATATAGTGATATGGAGCATGCTGGTATAACCTGGGTATCTTCTGTATATAATTATATATGTACAGCTGGTATAAGTTATATATCTTCTTGTATATAGTGATATGGAGCATGCTGGTATAACCTGGGTATCCTCTGTATATAATTATATATGTACAGCTGGTATAAGTTATACATCTTCTTGTATATAGTGATATGGAGCATGCTGGTATAACCTGGGTATCTTCTGTATATAATTATATATGTACAGCTGGTATAAGTTATACATCTTCCTGTATATAGTGATATGGAGCATGCTGGTATAACCTGGGTATCTTCTGTATATAATTATATATGTACAGCTGATATAAGTTATACATCTTCTTGTATATAGTGATATGGAGCATGCCGGTATAACCTGGGTATCTCCTGTATATAATTATATATGTACAGCTGGTATAAGTTATACATCTTCTTGTATACAGTGATATGGAGCATGCTGGTATAACCTGGGTATCTTCTGTATATAATTATTTATGTACAGCTGGTATAAGTTATACATCTTCCTGTATATAGTGATATGGAGCATGCTGGTATAACCTGGGTATCTCCTGTATATAATTTTATATGTACAGCTGGTATAAGTTATACATCTTCTTGTATATAGTGATATGGAGCATGCTGGTATAACCTGGGTATCTCCTGTATATAATTATATATGTACAGCTGGTATAAGTTACACATCTTCTTGTATATAGTGATATGGAACATGCTGGTATAACCTGGGTATCTTCTGCATATAATTCTATATGTACAGCTGGTATAAGGTATACATCTTCTTGTATATAGTGATATGGAGCATGCTGGTATAACCTGGGTATCTTCTGTATATAATTATATATGTACAGCTGGTATAAGTTATATATCTTCTTGTATATAGTGATATGGAGCATGCTGGTATAACCTGGGTATCTTCTGTATATAATTATATATTTACAGCCGGTATAACCCGGGTATCTTCTGTATATAGCGATATGGAGCATGCTGGTATATCCTGGGCATCTCCTGTATATAATTATATATGTACAGCCGGTATAACCCGGGTATCTTCTGTATATAGCGATATGGAGCATGCTGGTATATCCTGGGCATCTCCTGTATATAATTATATATGTACAGCCGGTATAACCCGGGTATCTTCTGTATATAACGATATGGAGCATGCTGGTATATCCTGGGCATCTCCTGTATATAATTATATATGTACAGCCGGTATAACCCGGGTATCTTCTGTATATAGCGATATGGAGCATGCTGGTATATCCTGGGCATCTCCTGTATATAATTCTATATGTACAGCTGGTATAAGTTATACATCTTCTTGTATATAGTGATATGGAGCATGCTGGTATAACCTGGGTATCTTCTGTATATAATTCTATATGTACAGCTGGTATATGTTATACATCTTCTTGTATATAGTGATATGGAGCATGCTGGTATAACCTGGGTATCTCCTGTATATAATTATATATGTACAGCCGGTATAAGTTATACATCTTCTTGTATATAGTGATATGGAGCATGCTGGTATAACCTGGGTATCTTCTGTATATAATTATATATGTACAGCTGGTATAAGTTATACATCTTCTTGTATATAGTGATATGGAGCATGCTGGTATAACCTGGGTATCTTCTGTATATAATTATATATGTACAGCTGGTATAAGTTATACATCTTCCTGTATATAGTGATATGGAGCATGCTGGTATAACCTGGGTATCTTCTGTATATAATTATATATGTACAGCTGGTATAAGTTATACATCTTCTTGTACATAGTGATATGGAGCATGCTGGTATAACCTGGGTATCCTCTGTATATAATTATATATGTACAGCTGGTATAAGTTATACATCTTCTTGTATATAGTGATATGGAGCATGCTGGTATAACCTGGGTATCTTCTGTATATAATTATATATGTACAGCTGGTATAAGTTATACATCTTCCTGTATATAGTGATATGGAGCATGCTGGTATAACCTGGGTATCTTCTGTATATAATTATATATGTACAGCTTGTATAAGTTATACATCTTCTTGTATATAGTGATATGGAGCATGCTGGTATAACCTGGGTATCTCCTGTATATAATTATATATGTACAGCTGGTATAAGTTATACATCTTCTTGTATATAGTGATATGGAGCACGCTGGTATAACCTGGGTATCTTCTGTATATAATTATATATGTACAGCTGGTATTAGTTATACATCTTCTTGTATATAGTGATATGGAGCATGCTGGTATAACCTGGGTATCTTCTGTATATAATTATATATGTACAGCTGGTATTAGTTATACATCTTCTTGTGTATAGTGATATAGAGCATGCTGGTATAACCTGGGTATCTCCTGTATATAATTATATATGTACAGCTGGTATAAGTTATACACCTTCTTGTATATAGTGATACGGAGCATGCTGGTATAACCTGGGTATATTCTGTATATAATTATATATGTACAGCTGGTATAAGTTATATATCTTCTTGTATATAGTGATATGGAGCATGCTGGTATAACCTGGGTATCTCCTGTATATAATTATATATGTACAGCTGGTATAAGTTATACATCTTCTTGTATATAGTGATATGGAGCATGCTGGTATAACCTGGGTATCTTCTGTATATAATTATATATATACAGCTGGTATAAGTTATACATCTTCTTGTATATAGTGATATGGAGCATGCTGGTATAACCTGGGTATCTTCTGTATATAATTATATATGTACAGCTGGTATAAGTTATACATCTTCCTGTATATAGTGATATGGAGCATGCTGGTATAACATGGGTATCTTCTGTATATAATTATATATGTACGGCTGGTATAAGTTACACATCTTCTTGTATATAGTGATATGGAGCATGGTGGTATAACCTGGGTATCTTCTGTATATAATTATATATGTACAGCTGGTATAAGTTATACACCTTCTTGTATATAGTGATACGGAGCATGCTGGTATAACCTGGGTATATTCTGTATATAATTATATATGTACAGCTGGTATAAGTTATATATCTTCTTGTATATAGTGATATGGAGCATGCTGGTATAACCTGGGTATCTCCTGTATATAATTATATATGTACAGCTGGTATAAGTTATACATCTTCTTGTATATAGTGATATGGAGCATGCTGGTATAACCTGGGTATCTTCTGTATATAATTATATATGTACAGCTGGTATAAGTTATACATCTTCTTGTATATAGTGATATGGAGCATGCAGGTATAACCTGGGTATCTTCTGTATATAATTATATATGTACAGCTTGTATAAGTTATACATCTTCCTGTATATAGTGATATGGAGCATGCTGGTATAACCTGGGTATCTTCTGTATATAATTATATATGTACAGCTGGTATAAGTTATACATCTTCTTGTATATAGTGATATGGAGCATGCTGGTATAACCTGGGTATCTTCTGTATATAATTATATATGTACAGCTGGTATAAGTTATACATCTTCTTGTATATAGTGATATGGAGCATGCTGGTATAACCTGAGTATCTTCTGTATATAATTATATATGTACAGCTGGTATAAGTTATACATCTTCCTGTATATAGTGATATGGAGCATGCTGGTATAACCTGGGTATCTTCTGTATATAATTATATATATACAGCTGGTATAAGTTATACATCTTCCTGTATATAGTGATATGGAGCATGCTGGTATAACCTGGGTATCTTCTGTGTATAATTATATATGTACAGCTGGTATAAGTTATACATCTTCTTGTATATAGTGATATGGAGCATGCTGGTATGACCCGGGTATCTCCTGTATATAATTATATATGTACAGCTGGTATAAGTTATACATCTTCTTGTATATAGTGATATGGAGCATGCTGGTATAACCTGGGTATCTTCTGTATATAATTATATATGTACAGCTGGTATGCTATACATCTTCTTGTATATAGTGATATGGAGCATGCTGGTATAACATGGGTATCTTCTGTATATAATTATATATGTACGGCTGGTATAAGTTACACATCTTCTTGTATATAGTGATATGGAGCATGCTGGTATAACCTGGGTATCTTCTGTATATAATTATATATGTA
Source organism: Rhinoderma darwinii (assembly GCF_050947455.1). Lineage (NCBI taxonomy): Eukaryota > Metazoa > Chordata > Amphibia > Anura > Rhinodermatidae > Rhinoderma > Rhinoderma darwinii. The sequence goes on from NW_027461990.1 coordinate 183,631, forward strand.
CAGCTGTTATAAGTTATACATCTTCCTGTATATAGTGATATGGAGCATGCTGGTATAACCTGGGTATCTTCTGTATATAATTATATATGTACAGCTGGTATAAGTTATACATATTCCTGTATATAGTGATATGGAGCATGCTGGTATAACCTGGGTATCTTCTGTATATAATTATATATGTACAGCTGGTATAAGTTATACATCTTCCTGTATATAGTGATATGGAGCACGCTGGTATGACCTGGGTATCTTATGTATATAATTATATATGTACAGCTGGTATAAGTTATACATCTTCCTGTATATAGTGATATGGAGCATGCTGGTATGACCTGGGTATCTCCTGTATATAATTATATATGTACAGCTGGTATAAGTTATACATCTTCTTGTATATAGTGATATGGAGCATGCTGGTATAACCTGGGTATCTCCTGTATATAATTATATATGTACAGCTGGTATAAGTTATACATCTTCTTGTATATAGTGATATGGAGCATGCTGGTATAACCTGGGTATCTCCTGTATATAATTATATATGTACAGCTGGTATAAGTTATACATCTTCTTGTATATAGTGATATGGAGCATGCTGGTATAACCTGGGCATCTTATGTATATAATTATATATGTACAGCTTGTATAAGTTATACATCTTCCTGTATATAGTGATATGGAGCATGCTGGTATGACCTGGGTATCTCCTGTATATAATTATATATGTACAGCTGGTATAAGTTATACATCTTCTTGTATATAGTGATATGGAGCGTGCTGGTATAACCTGGGTATCTCCTGTATATAATTATATATGTACAGCTGGTATAAGTTATACATCTTCTTGTATATAGTGATATGGAGCATGCTGGTATAACCCGGGTATCTTCTGTATATAATTATATATGTACAGCTGGTATAAGTCATACATCTTCTTGTATATAGTGATATGGAGCATGCTGGTATAACCTGGGTATCTTCTGTATATAATTATATATGTACAGCTGGTATAAGTTACACATCTTCTTGTATACAGTGATATGGAGCATGCTGGTATGACCTGGGTATCTTCTGTATATAATTATATATGTACAGCTGGTATAAGTTATACATCTTCTTGTATATAGTGATATGGAGCATGCTGGTATAACCTGGGCATCTCCTGTATATAATTATATATGTACAGCTGGTATGTTATACATCTTCTTGTATATAGTGATATGGAGCATGCTGGTATAACCTGGGTATATTCTGTATATAATTATATATGTACAGCTGGTATAAGTTATACATCTTCTTGTATATAGTGATATGGAGCATGCCGGTATAACCTGGGTATCTTCTGTATATAATTATATATGTACAGCTGGTATAATTATACATCTTCTTGTATATAGTGATATGGAGCATGCTGGTATAACCTGGGTATCTTCTGGATATAATTATATATGTACAGCTGGTATAAGTTATATATCTTCCTGTATATAGTGATATGGAGCATGCTGGTATAACCCGGGTATCTTCTGTATATAATTATATATGTATAGCTGGTATAAGTTATACATCTTCCTGTATATAGTGATATGGAGCATGCTGGTATAACCTGGGTATCTTCTGTATATAATTATATATGTACAGCTGGTATAAGTTATACATCTTCCTGTATATAGTGATATGGAGCATGCTGGTATAACCTGGGTATCTACTGTATATAATTATATATGTACAGCTGGTATAAGTTATACATCTTCTTGTATATAGTGATATGGAGCATGCTGGTATAACCTGGGTATCTCCTGTATATAATTATATATGTACAGCTGGTATAAGTTATACATCTTCTTGTATATAGTGATATGGAGCATGCCGGTATAACCTGGGTATCTTCTGTATATAATTATATATGTACAGCTGGTATAAGTTATACATCTCCTTGTATATAGTGATATGGAGCATGCTGGTATAACCTGGGTATCTCCTGTATATAATTATATATGTACAGCTGGTATGAGTTATACATCTTCTGTATACAGTGATATGGAGCATGCTGGTATAACCTGGGTATCCTCTGTATATAATTATATATGTACAGCTGGTATAGGTTATACATCTTCCTGTATATAGTGATATGGAGCATGCTGGTATAACCTGGGTATATTCTGTATATAATTATATATGTACAGCTGGTATAAGTTATACATCTTCTGGTATATAGTGATATGGAGCATGCTGGTATAACCTGGGTATCTTCTGTATATAATTATATATGTACAGCTGGTATAAGTTATACATCTCCTTGTATATAGTGATATGGAGCATGCTGGTATAACCTGGGTATCTCCTGTATATAATTATATATGTACAGCTGGTATGAGTTATACATCTTCTGTATACAGTGATATGGAGCATGCTGGTATAACCTGGGTATCTCCTGTGTATAATTATATATGTACAGCTGGTATAAGTTATACATCTTCTTGTATATAGTGATATGGAGCATGCTGGTATAACCTGGGTATCTCCTGTATATAATTATATATGTACAGCTGGTATAAGTTATACATCTTCTTGTATATAGTGATATGGAGCATGCTGGTATAACCTGGGTATATTCTGTATATAATTATATATGTACAGCTGGTATAAGTTATACATCTTCTTGTATATAGTGATATGGAGCATGCCGGTATAACCTGGGTATCTTCTGTATATAATTATATATGTACAGCTGGTATAAGTTATACATCTTCTTGTATATAGTGATATGGAGCATGCTGGTATAACCTGGGTATCTTCTGTATATAATTATATATGTACAGCTGGTATAAGTTATACATCTCCTTGTATATAGTGATATGGAGCATGCTGGTATAACCTGGGTATCTTCTGTATATAATTATATATGTACAGCTGGTATATGTTCTACATCTTCCTGTATATAGTGATATGGAGCATGCTGGTATAACCTGGGTATCTTCTGTATATAATTATATATGTACAGCTGGTATAAGTTATACATCTTCTTGTATATATAGTGATATGGAGCATGCTGGTATAACCTGGGTATCTTCTGTATATAATTATATATGTACAGCTGGTATAAGTTATACATCTTCTTGTATATATAGTGATATGGAGCATGCTGGTATAACCTGGGTATCTTCTGTATATAATTATATATGTACAGCTGGTATAAATTATACATCTTCTTGTATATAGTGATATGGAGCATGCTGGTATAACCTGGGTATAGACTGTGTATAATTATATATGTACAGCTGGTATAAGTTATACATCTTCTTGTATATAGTGATATGGCGCATGCTGGTATAACCTGGGTATTTTCTGTATATAATTATATATGTACAGCGGGTATAAGTTATACATCTTCTTGTATATAGTGATATGGAGCATGCTGGTATAACCTGGGCATCTTCTGTATATAATTATATATGTACAGCTGGTATAAGTTATACATCTCCTTGTATATAGTGATATGGAGCATGCTGGTATAACCTGGGTATCTTCTGTATATAATTATATATGTACAGCTGGTATAAGTTATGCATCTTCTTGTATATAGTGATATGGAGCATGCTGGTATAACCTGGGTATCTTCTGTATATAATTATATATGTACAGCTGGTATAAGTTACACATCTTCTTGTATATAGTGATATGGAGCATGCTGGTATAACCTGGGTATCTTCTGTATATAATTATATATGTACAGCTGGTATAAGTTATACATCTTCTTGTATATAGTGATATGGAGCATGCTGGTATAACCTGGGTATCTTCTGTATATAATTGTATATGTACAGCTGGTATAAGTTATACATCTTCTTGTATATAGTGATATGGAGCATGCTGGTATAACCTGGGTATCTTCGGTATATAATTATATGTGTACAGCTGGTATAAGTTATACATCTTCTTGTATATAGTGATATGGAGCATGCTGGTATAACCTGGGTATCTCCTGTATATAATTATATATGTACAGCTGGTATAAGTTATACATCTTCTTGTATATAGTGATATGGAGCATGCTGGTATAACCTGGGTATATTCTGTATATAATTATATATGTACAGCTGGTATAAGTTATACATCTTCCTGTATATAGTGATATGGAGCATGCTGGTATAACCTGGGTATCTCCTGTATATAATTATATATGTACAGCTGGTATAAGTTATACATCTTCTTGTATATAGTGATATGGAGCATGCTGGCATAACCTGGGTATCTTCTGTATATAATTGTATATGTACAGCTGGTATAAGTTATACATCTTCTTGTATATAGTGATATGGAGCATGTTGATATAACCTGGGTATCTTCTGTATATAATTATATATGTACAGCTGGTATAAGTTATACATCTTCTTGTATATAGTGATATGGAGCATGCTGGTATAACCTGGGTATCCTCTGTATATAATTATATATGTACGGCTGGTATAAGTTACACATCTATTTATTAACCCTTATATACACGGTGGAGGTTGGGTGGGGGTGTATGGAGTGGGTTCCGGCTGACCCTGTTTTATAGAGCGAGGGTTTGGCGGATGGATCTTACAGTCGGCAGTTAAGTATAAGAAGCAGGAAGTGGCTTGTTTAACCCCTTAGATGCCGCGTCAGCTGTTATAACACGGGGTTCTGATTGTCGTGCTGGCCGCCCTGGGGGTGTAATGGAGGCGGTCAGGTCAGCCATGTCAGCACAGCCACTAGGACTCGCGATGTACGGCAACGCATTATAACATGTAAGTGATCGAGCGATCGCCGGTTCAAGTCCTCCGGGAAGACAAGTCAAAAAATAGTTCAATAAAGTTAATTTAATATATAAAAAATATTATTTCATGTTCAAAAAATCTCCTATTTCCATTTCCCCCCAAAAGCAACGTAAAAAATATAATGACAGATCTGTTATTGCCGTGTCCGTAAAAGTCGGAACTATCAGACGACGCCATCGTTTAACCCTCATGGTGAACGCAGGAAAAAAATGATTAAAACCCCAGAACTGCTGTTTATTGGTCCTCATTTCCCTCCCAAAAAGTGATGAAAATGTCTCATGTAGCCGAAAATGGAGACGACCGCTCGTCCCGCAAAAAAGGAGCCCTCAGACCGCTCAATCAACGGAAACATAAAAAATTCCTGGCTCTCAGAATGTGGCGACAAAACATCGACCTCATCGGATCGTCCCGCAGAATAAAGACGAGCGACATGGTGACCGCCGGCAAAGTAAGAACGCACGAAAAATGGAGGAATCGCCGGTTTTACCATTTCACCCCACAAATCATTGTTTGCCCGTTTCCTAGGACATTATATGGGCCAATAAATGGTTCAGTGAAAAACGACAACTCGCCCTGCAAAAATCACGCCCTGTGTGCGGCGCGAGGGGTTAATGACGAGATCTGGGATGAGGATCGCTGCTGGAATGTCCCCATCTCTATATGATAATTCCTGAGACATTGTGGCGGTAGTTGTGTCCGCTGGGAGTAGTGGGAGCCTCATGTTCTCCCCCTTCCACCTCTTGTTCCCGGGGGCCGCGCTCAGTGTTTATTATTTGCTTTCTGCAGAACATCTGCCTCGTCCAGCGACGTCCGGGGGTCGTTCTGCGCCTTGTGTGGGAAATCAGCGTCTCCTGCCGCGTGCGATGAGCCGGGAGTTCTCGTGGGTCGGCCGCACTGACACGACCTGTTCTAGAAGTTACCGCTCCCCGTAAGTCTGAAGCCCAGAAACGCAGCAATCGTCGTGCGGCGCCACCTGTAGACGCGGAACTTCACGTTATCGTCAGGTCCTCCACTGCGGACTGCAGGGAAATGCGCGCTGTCCCCTCAATGTTACTATGGGGGGCGCTCTAGATCCTGGTCTGATGTAGGGGGTCACGATCCTAGAAGTGCAGCAATCCACGAATTCCCTTCCCATCCGTTATGCTGTAACACGGGACGTTCAGGACTCTAGGACAGCTGTGTGGCCCCCTCTATGACAGGGGCAGAGGGCAACATTGTACCACCCAAGAGCCGCAATAAAACAGATATGGGTATTGACATGGGTCACATCCACGGCATATAGACCAGGCGCACGTCGGATAAGTGGCGGTTTCTTATCTGGAAGGAATAGGGGGCGGGGCCCAGAGTGCGTGATGGTGTAAACAATTAAACCGCTCCTGTAATGAAGAGCCGCCCTCGTGTGAATGACCCCCACCGTCACGCCCTCTGGCCAGTATTACGGGCGATTTTGGGATATAGATTAGAAATGTTATTGAATTACTGCGCCCGTCATATGACCCGAGGAGTGAACCTGGTCAATAAGGCAGCAGCGGGGGGAAGAAACGGGAGCGGCGGCCACCTCCTTGGGTTATGGGGTCAGGCTGGACCCCTGTGCTATTGGTGGAGCGAGGCAGCATTGCTGGCAGTAGTCCCGGCAGAAGTCCCGCTCATTTCCACACCCATCCCTGCCCTGGGATTTATTCTTCCGCTGATCAGTAGATTGGGGGCCCTCCAGAGCTTCACAACTCCTTATAAACTACAATGGAGAGAATAACACTTATGGGGGTCCCGGAGAAGGCTGGGGGCCGCACAGGACAGGTTTGTGGATGATACAAATTACCAGCTGAAACGCGCACAGGGACTCAGATCTTTTATTGCTCCTGTAACTTCTGGGACTGAAAATCTGGCCCCTCAAACTGTTCAGAGGGCAACAACGGATCGCACGGACCTCAGGTGGAGCCAGGGCGGAGATCTGTGTTCCACTTATAATGTCTAGAGCAGATATCTGTGTTCTTCTAGTTAGGTCTGGAGCAGAGATCTGTGCTTTTCTAGTTAGGTCTGGAGCAGAGATCTGTTCTTCTAGTTAGGTCTGTTCTTCTAGTTAGGTCTGGAGCAGAGATCTGTGTTCTTCTAGTTAGGTCTGGAGCAGAGATCTGTGTTCTTCTAGTTAGGTCTGGAGCAGAGATCTGTGCTTTTCTAGTTAGGTCTGGAGCAGAGATCTGTTCTTCTAGTTAGGTCTGTTCTTCTAGTTAGGTCTGGAGCAGAGATCTGGGTTCTTCTAGTTAGGTCTGGAGCAGAGATCTGTGCTTTTCTAGTTAGGTCTGGAGCAGAGATCTGTGTTCTTCTAGTTATGTCTGGAGCAGAGATCTGTTCTTCTAGTTAGGTCTGTTCTTCTAGTTTAGGTCTGGAGCAGAGATCTGTGTTCTTCTAGTTAGGTCTGAGATCTCTGTTCTTCTGGCAATTTCTCTACTTTAAAATAATGTCCTACAAAAAAAAAAAGAGAAAAAGACACAGAAGCCGATGAGAATTGCATATAGCTGCATCATAAGGCCTATAGGTCGGTATTAGGATATGTTCACACGGGCTATTTTCAGCCATTTTTTAAACGTCCCGAAAAACGGCTGAAAAATCGGTAGCAGAACGCCTACAAACATCTGCCCATTGATTTCAATGGGAAATACGGCGTTCTGTTCCGAGAGGGCGTTTTTTTAATGCCTCATTTTCAAAAAACGGCGTGTAAATAGACACCACGTAAAAAGAAGTGCATGTCACTTCTTGATCTGTTTTCCATTGAATAGAAAAACAGCTCCAAAAACGGCCGTAAAAAAAAGCAGCGAAAAACAGTCATTTTATTAAAACACGGCTGAAAATCAGGAGCTATTTTCCCTTAAACTGTGTGAACATAGCCTTAGTCCAAAAATAACACAATACCTGCACAACAGGTACACACATCAATGTATCCGAGCAGTATATAGAGGATCACATACAGCGTGACGCGTTTCACGTCTACACAATGTATCCGAGCAGTATATAGAGGATCACATACATCGTGACGCGTTTCATGTCTACACGCAATGTATCTGAGCAGTATACGGAGGAGTACAGAGCGTGATGCGTTTCATGTCTATACACAATGTATCTGAGCAGTATACAGAGGAGCACATAGAGCGTGACGCGTTTCATGCCTACACAATGTATCTGAGCAGTATACAGAGGAGCACATACAGCGTGACGCGTTTCATGTCTACACGCAATGTATCTGAGCAGTATACGGAGGAATACAGAGCGTGATGCGTTTCATGTCTATACACAATGTATCTGAGCAGTATACAGAGGAGCACATAGAGCGTGACGCGTTTCATGCCTACACAATGTATCTGAGCAGTATACAGAGGAGCACATACAGCGTGACGCGTTTCATGTCTACACGCAATGTATCTGAGCAGTATACGGAGTACAGAGCGTGATGCGTTTCATGTCTATACACAATGTATCTGAGCAGTATACAGAGGATCACATACAGCGTGACGCGTTTCACGTCTACACAATGTATCCGAGCAGTATATAGAGGATCACATACATCGTGACGCGTTTCATGTCTACACGCAATGTATCTGAGCAGTATACGGAGGAGTACAGAGCGTGATGCGTTTCATGTCTATACACAATGTATCTGAGCAGTATACAGAGGAGCACATAGAGCGTGACGCGTTTCATGCCTACACAATGTATCTGAGCAGTATACAGAGGAGCACATACAGCGTGACGCGTTTCATGTCTATACACAATGTATCTGAGCAGTATACAGAGGAGCACATACAGCGTGACGCGTTTCATGCCTACACAATGTATCTGAGCAGTATACAGAGGAGCACATACAGCGTGACGCGTTTCATGTCTATACACAATGTATCTGAGCAGTATAGAGGAGCACATACAGCGTGACGCGTTTCATGCCTACACAATGTATCTCAGCAGTATATAGAGGATCACATACAGCGTGACGTGTTTCATGTCTACACGCAATGTATCTGAGCAGTATAGGGAGGAGCACATACAGCGTGACGCGTTTCATGTCTATACACAATGTATCTGAGCAGTATACAGAGGAGCACATACAGCGTGACGCGTTTCATGGCTACACAATGTATCTGAGCAGTATACAGAGGAGCACATACAGCGTGACGCGTTTCATGGCTACACAATGTATCTGAGCAGTGTACAGAGGAGCACATACAGCGTGACGCCTTTCATGTCTACACGCAATGTATCTGAGCAGTATAGAGGAGCACATACAGCGTGACGCGTTTCATGTCTACACACAATGTATCTGAGCAGTATACGGAGGAATACAGAGCGTGACGCGTTTCAGGTCTATACACAATGTATCTGAGCAGTATACAGAGGAGCACATACACGTACGGCAGAGAATATACACAGAGCGGAGGGGTAAATCGTGCATTAGTCAGTTCTTTGGACGACTGAACTTATGATAGATTTGTGTCTAGGGGTCTGTGGGAAGGGGTTAATGGTTCCCAGCTGCGGCAGGACAACAGAAATGAGAAAATAAATATATTAAGGATTTTGATGGAATATTTTGTGATTTGTGGGTAAAATTATATATTTCCAGCCCTTGAACGGATTATATGGGGTAAATCCCGCACTCCCTAGGAACACGCCAGATTCTTAATTTCTCCCATGATTCTCGGCACGGAGTAAGGACCGGCCCTGCCCTGGCGACTTGTGAGCAGAGTCACTCCGACTGCTTGGCTGGTATAAGGCCCCGGCACGGACTGCGGCCATCTCTGTCCACGCAGATCACCGTCAGGACCGCACAGGGGTGGAGCGGGACAGGCTCCTGTAGGCCGGCACCAGCATTTAGATGAAATTTGGGTATAAAGTCCTGGGATAAGGGGGCGGCGGGAGCTGCACGGAACTTTATACAGAAACTCCACACCAGGGCGTTCAGATACACAAGGGCGAGCGCGGAGAGAGGAAGCATCGGTATATAACCCTGCCCCAGCATCCATCTCATATCCCAAGGACCGCAGAGTGGCCCCAGGGTGTCACCCGCTATGTTCTACGTCACTGTGGCTTTTCTTGGCAGTTTCTGGTGGCGTCTGGTCTCGTGAAGCTTCGCCTTTTAATAGTCCGAGTAGCTGCTGCCCCATGTCTGGAGCGGATTCTCATATAAGACTATGGCCGGCAGGGTTCCCCCGCAGTGTGAGATACATCATGAGGGGGACGCCGCAGTGTGAGATACATCATGAGGGGGACGCCGCAGTGTGAGATACATCATGAGGGGGACGCCGCAGTGTGAGATACATCATGAGGGGGACGCCAGCTTCCCCCGTATAACGGCTCAGCGCTCCTTCCTGTATAACGGCTCAGCGCTCCTTCCTGTATAACGGCTCAGCGCTCCTTCCCGTATAACGGCTCAGCGCTCCTTCCCGTATAACGGCTCAGCGCTCCGTCCCGTATAACGGCTCAGCGCTCCTTCCCGTATAACGGCTCAGCGCTCCTTCCTGTATAACGGCTCAGCGCTCCTTCCTGTATAACGGCTCAGCGCTCCTTCCTGTATAACGGCTCAGCGCTCCGTCCCGTATAACGGCTCAGCGCTCCTTCCTGTATAACGGCTCAGCGCTCCTTCCCGTATAACGGCTCAGCGCTCCGTCCCGTATAACGGCTCAGCGCTCCTTCCCGTATAACGGCTCAGCGCTCCTTCCTGTATAACGGCTCAGCGCTCCGTCCTGTATAACGGCTCAGTGCGATTCCCTGTACAACAGGCCACTTTTACAATAAGTTATTGTGGACGTGGTGCCCTCTGGTGGCTCGTTCCTGGTGCTGCAGTTCTGATGGACGGTCCGGATTCCTCTATTTACTTGTCCTCGCAATGAATTTGTAGATAACCCCCCCTCCCCCGGCCTCTAGCGCACGTAGCTCGCTCTTCTTTCCGGATGGAGCAGCTGCGGCGCCGTCTCCTCTGTTGATGTTCTGCACGGACTGAGTTTTCCATCAGATTCTGTAACTTTCCCCGTGTTCGCCAGAGACGATATATTCGGGGAGGGAATACGCGACGTCATAACACAGTAACGACTATTCACTGTACGGCGGATCCACTAACTCCGCACACAATGCGCCATTTTCTAACATTAACCCTTCAATGGCCCTTTAGTCTGTACATGAATCAGATGTGGGGGTGGGGCGATTATTACAGGACAACTACAGCCGTCCAGAGAAGCGTCCGCAGCGTCACACGACAGAGAATCACGCGTCACCTGACCGGTCCTGGCGCTGCAGCAGGAAGCCTCGTCTATACGCAGAGTAATTGTTTCCAAACTCCTCGATGGCATCGGGTGCGCTGAACGAGAGAACGCGGCGAGGTCAAGGGTGACGCATTTATAACCATTGTCAACAGGAGATGAAAGCGCCAAACCGGGAATACTGGGAAGGATACGCAGATGGAGCGACCTGTAGTTTCCCCTGCAGGACATGCATCTAATGTGATGTGCGCGGCTGCATTTGGGACACCAGAAACTTTCAGCCGGACGTGACCGATCAGGGACACAAGAAATCAGAATGTAACGAATGCCAATCATGCAATTCACGACTATCCGCCGCCGCCGGCCCAAACACGACACCGATATCGAGACCGTAGTCAGACGTCGGCCATCGCAAACCATCCGAAAATGACGGTCAGCTGATGTTTAAAATGAGGCACGTGAATGGCGGACATGGAGGATGCTGGGAGACGGCACTGCGGGGGTAGGGCAACATTTTCCTACGTGTGGCTGGATCCTTTCCACAGAATGTTCTGGAAGCGTCTCTGTCCTCTGCTTTACATCATATACTCCAGTTACACCCAGAGCTGCAGTCACAATTCTCCAGGCTACCACAGAGCAGTGCATTGTAGGACTTTAAAGGCGGTATCCAGGATTTATGGCGTACGATCAGCTTGATCTGTGGGGTTCCGACTCCCCGCCGATCAGCAGAATGAAGGAGCGCCCCCTGCATTGCACATAGGAGTGTGGGGGTGTCTGGCCCTGCAGTACCAGGAACGAGCCGCTGTGTGTGTGGGGGACGTGGCGCTCGCCGCTGATCGGACATTCGGGGTGAAGCTTTTATGTCATCGCTGCCTAATAACAAGTTCCACAACTTTCTCGTTCCGCACCATAAAGTCTTTACCCCCCAAACGGAATGATTATTATTATACAATGCAGCTTCTACGTATCCCGCCCTGTCTGAGCACATTCCGTCAGTCCAGCGTCTGATTCACGGGATCCAGAGAATATCGATCACATGATCTAAGCCATGAACTGACGGCGCGGCGTCCACACATCAGGATACGTGGAAGTTGCATCGTAAAAAGTAGGTAAAACAAAGTCACATTTGAAAGTTTTCTAAAAATACATAAAACATAACTTTACTAAAAAACAAACCTCTGTTTGCTGTCAGTGAATGAGAACACTTCCAGCCTGGACTGACACACTGGGGCAGAGTTACCAGGCTGTGTAAGATTTAGACAGTGTAAACAGACCAGGCAATCAGAAATTGCACCAAACTGACCAGTATTGCCCGCCGGATGATAATTTGGCGCGCCCCGCTTCCCCTCTTTACACCATTTATAAGTCGGCTTCATTTACACGTTTTTACTGCCCAAATTTTGGTGCATTTTTGGCCACGGAGTCACATTTTAAACCACGTCCATTCCTCGCTAAGCCACGCCCCCTTGTCTAGCGGGTCACATAATTGGGGCGCACGGCCTGTACAGCAGAACTTCAATAGTAAATCCGACCCATTGTAGCAAACACCCAGAGATTTGTGGAGAACGTTGTCTAGACTGATACAATTATATCCACTTCTCAGCTGTGTGAGCAGGACAAAGAGTTTTCATTCACTGACCGCAAACAGATATTGAAAATGGAGAGAATTAGAAAGTTGTAGAATTTACAATTTATCCAAAGATTAAGTTTATTTATATTCAACCAAAAAACCCCTTCAAGTTGCGGAGTTGTATCCATGACAGAGTGTGAATAGTAGCAAACCGAAGGATTGTGAGGGCAGCTCTGGATGTGACTGGAGTATAAGACCTGATGTAAGGGCAGTATTGTGACTGCAGCTCTGGATGTGACTGGAGTATAAGACCTGATGTATGGGCAGTATTGTGACTGCAGCTCTGGATGTGACTGGAGTAAAAGACCTGATGTATGGGCAGTATTGTGACTGCAGCTCTGGATGTGACTGGAGTATAAAACATGATGTAGGGGCAGTATTGTGACTGCAGCTCTGGATGTGACAGGAGTATAAGACCTGATGTAGGGGCAGTATTCTGACTGCAGCTCTGGATGTGACTGGAGTATATGACATGATGTAGGGACAGCATTGTTACTGCAGCTCTGGATGTGACAGGAGTATAAGACGTGATGTAGGGACAGTATTGTGACTGCAGCTCTGGATGCGATTGGAGTATATGACATGATGTATGGGCAGTATTGTGACTGCAGCTCTGGATGTGACTGGAGTATAAAACATGATGTAGGGGCAGTATTGCGACTGCAGCTCTGGATGTGACTGGAGTATGAGGGTATGTTCACACGGCAGCTTGAACAGACAAACGTCAGCCCATTGCTTTCAAGCCGTAATTTGGCCGTGTGAACATACCCTAAGACATGATGCAGGGGCAGTATTGTTACTGAAGCTCTGGATGTGACAGGAGTATATGACATGATGCAGGGGCAGTATTGTTACTGAAGCTCTGGATGTGACTGGAGTATAATACGTGATGTAGGGACAGTATTGTGACTGCAGCTCTGGATGTGATTGGAGTATAATACGTGATGTAGGGACAGTATTGTGACTGCAGCTCTGGATGCGATTGGAGTATATGACGATGTAGGGACAGTATTGTTACTGCAGCTCTGGATGTGACTGGAGTATATGACATGATGTAGGGACAGCATTGTTACTGCAGCTCTGGATGTGACAGGAGTATAAGACCTGATGTAGGGGCAGTATTGTGACTGCAGCTCTGGATGTGACTGGAGTATATGACATGATGTAGGGACAGCATTGTTACTGCAGCTCTGGATGTGACAGGAGTATAAGACGTGATGTAGGGACAGTATTGTGACTGCAGCTCTGGATGCGATTGGAGTATATGACATGATGTATGGGCAGTATTGTGACTGCAGCTCTGGATGTGACTGGAGTATAAAACATGATGTAGGGGCAGTATTGCGACTGCAGCTCTGGATGTGACTGGAGTATGAGGGTATGTTCACACGGCAGCTTGAACAGACAAACGTCAGCCCATTGCTTTCAAGCCGTAATTTCGGACGTAATTCCAGGCGTAAAACGCCCGAATTACGTCCGTAATTTGGCCGTGTGAACATACCCTAAGACATGATGCAGGGGCAGTATTGTTACTGAAGCTCTGGATGTGACAGGAGTATATGACATGATGCAGGGGCAGTATTGTGACTGCAGCTCTGGATGTGACAGGAGTATAAGACGTGATGTAGGGACAGTATTGTGACTGCAGCTCTTGATGTGATTGGAGTATATGACGTGATGTAGGGGTAGCATTGTTACTGCAGCTCTGGATGTGAAAGGAGTATAAGACGTGATGTAGGGACAGTATTGTGACTGCAGCTCTGGATGTGATTGGAGTATATGACGTGATGTAGGGACAGTATTGTGACTGCAGCTCTGGATGCGATTGGAGTATATGACGTGATGTAGGGACAGCATTGTTACTGCAGCTCTGGATGTGACAGGAGTATAAGACGTGATGTAGGGACAGTATTGTGACTGCAGCTCTTGATGTGATTGGAGTATATGACGTGATGTAGGGGTAGCATTGTTACTGCAGCTCTGGATGTGAAAGGAGTATAAGACGTGATGTAGGGGCAGCATTGTTACTGCAGCTCTGGATGTGACAGGAGTATACGACGTGATGTAGGGACAGTATTGTGACTGCAGCTCTGGATGTGATTGGAGTATATGACGTGATGTAGGGGTAGCATTGTTACTGCAGCTCTGGATGTGACAGGAGTGTAATACGTGATGTAGGGACAGTATTGTGACTGCAGCTCTGGATGTGACAGGAGTATAATACGTGATGTAGGGACAGTATTGTTACTAAAGCTCTGGATGTGATTGGAGTATATGACGTGATGTAGGGACAGTATTGTGACTGCAGCTCTGGATGCGATTGGAGTATATGACATGATGTAGGGACAGCATTGTTACTGCAGCTCTGGATGTGACAGGAGTATAAGACGTGATGTAGGGGCAGCATTGTTACTGCAGCTCTGGATGTGACAGGAGTGTAATACGTGATGTAGGGACAGTATTGTGACTGCAGCTCTGGATGTGACAGGAGTATAATACGTGATGTAGGGACAGTATTGTTACTAAAGCTCTGGATGTGATTGGAGTATATGACGTGATGTAGGGACAGTATTGTGACTGCAGCTCTGGATGCGATTGGAGTATATGACATGATGTAGGGACAGCATTGTTACTGCAGCTCTGGATGTGACAGGAGTATAAGACGTGATGTAGGGACAGTATTGTGACTGCAGCTCTGGATGTGATTGGAGTATATGACATGATGTAGGGACAGTATTGTTACTGAAGCTCTGGATGTGATTGGAGTATATGACATGATGTAGGGACAGCATTGTTACTGCAGCTCTGGATGTGACAGGAGTATAAGACGTGATGTAGGGACAGTATTGTGACTGCAGCTCTGGATGTGATTGGAGTATATGACGTGATGTAGGGACAGTATTGTTACTGAAGCTCTGGATGTGATTGGAGTATATGACATGATGTAGGGACAGCATTGTTACTGCAGCTCTGGATGTGACAGGAGTATAAGACGTGATGTAGGGGCAGTATTGTGACTGCAGCTCTGGATGTGACAGGAGTATAAGACGTGATGTAGGGACAGCATTGTTACTGCAGCTCTGGATGTGACAGGAGTATATGACATGATGTAGGGACAGCATTGTTACTGCAGCTCTGGATGTGACAGGAGTATAAGACGTGATGTAGGGACAGTATTGTTACTGAAGCTCTGGATGTGATTGGAGTATATGACATGATGTAGGGACAGCATTGTTACTGCAGCTCTGGATGTGACAGGAGTATAAGACGTGATGTAGGGGCAGTATTGTGACTGCAGCTCTGGATGTGACAGGAGTATAAGACGTGATGTAGGGACAGCATTGTTACTGCAGCTCTGGATGTGACAGGAGTATAAGACGTGATGTAGGGACAGTATTGTTACTGAAGCTCTGGATGTGACAGGAGTATAAGACGTGATGTAGGGACAGTATTGTTACTGAAGCTCTGGATGTGATTGGAGTATAAGACGTGATGTAGGGACAGTATTGTGACTGCAGCTCTGGATGTGACAGGAGTATAAGACGTGATGTAGGGACAGCATTGTTACTGAAGCTCTGGATGTGATTGGAGTATATGACGTGATGTAGGGACAGCATTGTTACTGAAGCTCTGGATGTGATTGGAGTATAAGACGTGATGTAGGGACAGCATTGTTACTGAAGCTCTGGATGTGATTGG